>NC_079376.1:16455000-16755000 GCF_021018895.1 Seriola aureovittata | reverse complement strand
AGTTCCTAGTCTTTGATTTATTAAAAGACCTTTAAAGAAAGAGTTTGAGATTCAGGGAAATAAACATATTGGCTTTCTTGCTGAGAGTTAAGAAGCTACAACCAGCAGCTAATTAGCTTAGCTTAGAGCACAAAGACTAGAACAGGAGGAAGCAGCTAGCCTGTCTCTGTCCAAATATATAAACAAAAAAAATCTGTCCACCAGTATCTCTAACGCTCAGTATTTAAAATATCTACTTAGTTTAATAATCCATGAGAAATTGGGCAGTTATGTGTCAAACTAAATGTAACTAGCCCCTGTTTTTGCCAAGCTAAGCTAATTGCTTCTCTTGGCTCTAGCTTCATATTTATCATACAAACATAACAGTGGCATCAATCTTCTCTTGTAACCCTTCGCAAGAAAGTGAATTCTCATATTTTCCAAAACTATTTTTTAAAAGGTTTGACCCAAGATCAAAAGTTACCCGTGTAATAACTTGTGATTTAAGGAAAGGACGAAAAAAAAAAAAATTCAAGCACTAAAATTAAATTAATAATAAACAGTGAATGTTTCCCCCTTCAGAAACAGTGCAAACAGCTATTCACGGTCAAACTGCACATACATCACTCTGCAGAGTGAAAGCTGAACCAAGCAACAATAAGTATAAGACGTTTTAGAGTGGTGGGACTTCAAATGAAAATCCTGTCAAAGCTTAAATAGATGTCGATGCCGTTAACCAAATCATCAATTTATCCCCACTTGTTATTTTATTTATTTATTTATTTATTGCATGTCTGCTCCGTGGTGCAGCAGCTGACAGGAATGGTGGGTGTGAAAAAGGTTATGAGCCACAGTAACACCCACAACGTCATGACAACATGCATTTTATGTTATGCACTTAAAGCAGGTGAGTCACCAAGTGCCTCTTTTCAGAGTAATAACAGTCTTACTGGGGGCTCATTTCATATGAAACTCACTGTATGCTTTTACTCAGGGCGACAGCCCTGCAGTATGAGCTGTTAGAAGGTGAATGCAGAACAACATGAGTGGCAGAGCATGTGGGGGAGAAAATGGATAGCTGTGGGCTTCAGGGCCATTAGTTCATTTAAAAAGAAGTGAGGTTCCTCCAGGGAAAACAGAAGGTTGCCATTTACTCTGCTTTTGTGTCTTGAGGTGAGGTTTGACTGATGTGGTCTTCCTCTGTTGTTAATGTTGGCATCTGTCATGTCTAAATTCATGGTATTAAAACATAGAGGTGTGTTATATAATATGTAAAATCAATGAAAAGTTGATCAAGAAAACAAAAAGAAGAGTGGTTTCCTTTTAAATTAAAGTCCATAAAGTGATGGACTGAGGAAACTAAAAGATGCAACAGTGTCAGCAGTTGAGACGTCATGTGAAATGAAACTTGGCATTTGTTATGGTCTTAAAGCCTCCTGGTGCTTTTTTCTCTGTTTTCTCTTCTGACCCTGCAAAAACTATCGTTTGCTGCAGCTTGTCTTGTGGATGTGTCTGTGCAGCAGACCTTTACTCCAGGTGCGGCTGAGTGTTACCCATCTTCGCACAATGTGGCCATCAAACAAATACATTTGTTATCCATTTGTACAATTTATTGAGCTGACAGAGGTGAGCGGGCCTGCAAGGCCACAAATAGGGCCTGTCAGGTGGCAGATGGAGAGGGAGCTCTCTGGCCCTCCATCTCTTCCGCATCTTTGCAGGGAAGGAATTTCCATCAGACCTGATAGATTAAGGAGGGGGTACAGGTGGCTCATGGGAAACAGCACTTGAGCTGCAGCATGGCAAACAGTATTGCTGACACGGATCCAAGAACTCTTGTTCAATAGGAAACCAGTGACATGTCTGATTACTTGGACATCTCCGACATGCTATGCTGTGTAGTTTCAGATAAACGTGAAGAAATTGAGTTTTGGCAGCCTCTTTTTTAAATTTTGTACTGTAACATGTGACTTTTAAGCTAATATGATATCAATATGGATTGTGTAGGAAGGTTGCAAATTCAGTTTTGTATTTAGTCAGGTGATATTTTAGTCCAGCAGCATCTTCAGCAGAAGAATGTGTCAGATTCAGCTATTTTCACCATCTTGTAGTAGCATTGAATCTTATGTGTGTGTCATTAATTTCGCATGTATTTGATCATGAACCAAAGTAATGGCAAAATTGACAGTTTAACCTGTTGATATTTACAGATGTTAAGTCGGGGGATCACCAAAGTGATTACAATTCAGGGGAAAATGAATGTTTGCAACGTATTTCATGACAAAGCATCCAGGTGAGACATTTCTATCCGGACCAACTCACTGACTATCATTACCATCCCAAGAACCATGGCGCTAGTGTGGATAAAAAGTGTGGCAGTGTGTTAGTCAAATTAAGTTGATAGATCTGCTGTCCACGGTTCAGATACGCCTTGTTTCGCTTTTCTTCAAATAAGTCATTTTATTGTTTCATCTACTGCATGAAAAAATTCTGTCATGATTTGCATTTGTACTTCCCCTCTGCAATGCTGCTCTCCCTCTTAAATTATTGTCATCCCCCCCATGGCCGTGGCAAAAGCACACACACCAGTCACACTGTAGGTGCTAATTCACTGTTGTCCAAAATGTCTCGGTCTGAGAACTGATATTAGAGCTCCCTAAATCCGACGGCTGAAGGAACGGCCTACTGTTTCCCATCTGGTTGTGGCAGGCTGGCAAGCCTGAGTCAGGGTGATAATTGATGACAGCGGAGCGAGCAAAGGCACTGAAGAGCCCCGCCTCATGGCCAATAACATATCAGTGGCCCCTGAGACTGGCAGCTCCTGGGGTGCTGTCAGGGTCTTCAGCTGCAACCCTGTAACTCTGTGTAATTGTCCTCTCTCATCCAGCTCTGCCTCGCTATCTTCAGTCTGCTTTGCTATCAGTCCTCAGTCTTGTGACAAAAATGAAAAAATATAACAGTGTCCGCCTTTGGTGAGTTTTTATCCTCTGGAAATAAACACCAAAGCCAACAGCAAAGTGACTTTTATTACAATTTATTTAAAGATTCTACCATTTAACATGACATTTGTTTTCTGACATATAGGACAACCAGAGTGACCTCGCCTCAACCTTAGCGATGATACAAGCACACCATGGTTACACAGTGACAGCAGGCCAGCTGCTGCCTCTTTCCTAGAACAGAAGGCGTGTGAAATCTCCATTCAACCTAAGACTGCTGTGTATCAAATCAAAGGGCATTAGAGGGACTGAACGGACACACAGACACGTGATTGTTCTTGTTGAATACGAATGCATCAGTTTAGTGCTTTTGTCCCTGCAGGAGTTGTTATCCCCCACTGTTTAAATGAAAGACCTACCTGTGTTAAGATGTTACATAACTGTGAGGAAAACAAAAGTCAGATTGTGTTTTGTTCTGATTTGATATTTGAACACAACCACATCTTCTCAGGTTAGACAACCCGATTAGGTTAATTGTGCCTTAGCTGCCAATATTTTTCTCATAGCAAATTTGTTCATGCAATTGGAATGTAAAGGTCAACACGAGCTACATCCTGTTTTTCACAGTGGCAGGTGATAGCCTAAACCATGTCATTCTCAGGTGTGCTCAATTAGCAGGGAGAAGATGAAGTAGTCCGTGGAGGATGAGGGCATGTTGAGTCACTGGTAAGAAAACATTTTTAGTTACGATGAATGGGCCTTGTTGAATCTGGTCCCGAATGAACGCCATTTCCTACCTTGTGCTCACACGCTAATTTAGTCCCAGGTGTTGGTAGCTAAGTGGAGTTACCAAGGGGGTTTAGCGCAGTGTTTTGTTTCCATTTACAAGTTTTTCTGGAAGAACCTTGAGAGATTTGTTGATTTTGTGGCACTGAAAGTGCATTCTCCCCAGTGACTAATTAAGACATTTAGGTCTGCGGATAACACCTTAACTTGACACAAGCTTTAATTCCTAATCAGGCATTCAAAGTGGCTCCTGCCTGGGCCAGGCCCGCAATGAATGGGAGATCAGGTATTTACCATGACATCTCTGCTTTACTGCATACATCTGTCCAATTAACAAGTCTCATGGCACCAACTCATTCACATTCAGAATATTTCATCCACATTTCATTCATTTCTGCTCAGTCCATTTTTCACATTCAGTGAATGGACAGTAGAGTGGTTTTATGTCATGCATAGAGGCATACTGATCGTGACTTCTGTAGGTCTTTGGCAATATACTGCTATTACTGTCATCAATAACTAAGTAAAGTTACTAATCAATAGTCACTCCAGGGCGTGAAGTAATAAATGTAAATGACACATACCTCACATTCAAAGCAGGAAAGTTATATTCATAATAAAATTTAATTATTCTGTTTGCCATGAGCTAAAAATAACGATTAGATAAAATGTTATATATTGGGCATAGATAACCATACCCTGGGAACTAGATAGTCTATAGAACCTGGACTCTACAAACTAACAGGCCCTAGCAGAAAACGTTGGCCCACATTCAGACAATCAGCAGTATAGCCAACAGTCTTGGGGCCAACACGATAACTCAAGCACAGCTCGCAGCCTGCCTGTGAGGATGTATGCAGTCCAGGCAGCACAGATCTATTTGTGGATGAACTGTCCTCTGAAAAAAGCAGCCAAAGTTTCAGAGTGTTCAGACTGGAATACCTGATAAGAAGTCGCATGGTGAGCACAAGTGTTATCAAGCTCTGTGCAACACTCAATGTCTGTTTTATCAGTTTTATCCCAGAGGTCAGTGTAGACTACTGTAAAGTACAACAAACAGGAAAAGGGGGTCTAATCAAATTTGTGTGGCACACAAAGAGGTATGTCATCAGTACTGCCTCACTGGTATGGAAACTGTAACATGTGCTAATTGTATGACATTGCCACAGTCACGGTCAAAAGCCTGTGATGTAGCACTTGAAGGACCGCGTCCTTTCTGTGATGATCTTCTTCTTCTTGATACTCTGGAGACGAAAGAATTGTATATAACTCCATAGTCCAGAGTTTCTGTTATTGTTACATTAAAGAAGCTGTTTTTAATTTTGCTAATGTTACATGGCCAACATTAGCATGAACAGCTTTTTACTTACCAGTTTAGAAGAAACGTTACAAGTTCAGCATCAAACTTTATTCCTTTATACTGGCCAGGAGCTGTCTCCAGAGGTGGAAAGCAACCCTCTTGTTTCGCTTCTATTTCTATTACTTCTTTTTCTTGTTAGCTGTTAATGCTAACAATGGCTATGTAGCAATAGCCAAACTTACAAATAGCTCCTTTTAACGTTAAAATGGAAAGACACATACAGTAAGAGATCTGAATACGGCATGGCTGCTTGTCAGTGAGAGAGCAGAGTAGAATGGCCAGACTCAATCAAGCTAACAATGTGACTACAAAAAATGTTTGCAGCACAAAATGGTTTCAGTATTCTGTGAACAAGAGAAGAACATATAGTAATTGACGTACTGACTAAAGTAGCCTTTCTTTAAATACTGTTATATTAGAGACCAGGGTCATTTCTTTCAACTCTATGGTAATAAACTTTGCAGACAATATAGGCTCCGAAGGAAGAGCATAAATCCTGAGGACACATGCACCTGTGGATCCAGGCATTATGAAGCTAAACCATAGAGTTCCATCTCTGGCATTATAAGAAGTTAAACCTATTGAGACGCTGCCATGATGTGATCTTGTTATAAAAAATTGTGGCGATGATATGACTTTATGATGAAAAAGATATGTCTGTATTAACAGGATAGCTTCCATCCAGTGAAGGACACCAGGAGAGAGGTCGGGCTGCTGATGAATTTCCTCCATGTTTAGATGAGTGCATGTCTGTTGGTGCTGAATAAGGACCTGCTGAGGGTTTGATGAAGCCGGATGGTGAACAGCGAGGAAGGTGGAACCCCGGCAATGTTTCTCTCACCTGCACTGTTAGGGCACAGTTTTGGTCCTGCTGAGATTTATATTAGCAATTAAAATTAAATTCTGGTCTTGTGAAGGACAAACAGTTTTGTAAAAGGGTCCTTTTCACTTTTGATACATAGGCCTTGATAAGACATGCAAAAGAAATGTGTTTAATTAGGTGCTTTTGACGTTAATAGTGGTAAATGTAGTAAATGTAAAAAAAAACAACAACATTTGAAGTCTGTAAGTGAATGGGAGAAATGAAAGAATGAAATGATCATTGAATTACTACAGAAAAGGCAACAGAATTACATGTCCCTTTACAAGGCATAGTATAGATATACATACTCCAACACTACTATTGTCAGTGCTATTATATATTACACTATAAGAGTTGTATTTAGAGGAGCAGTTTATAATCATTTTGGGCATTTTATGTTCACTGTTACTTCAGAAAGCAACAGATAAGCGTGCCGATATCCTCATACAAACAGCCGTCTTGTCTGTTAATCGTACTGATGAAAGGGACCCAGGTCAGTGAGAAGACTGGATTGTTTAACAAAGCGCAGTCTCATCACATCAGTTAGGCACTGTTTTTAGTTTTATGTAACTAAATAAGCTAATAAAGTACGGCTTTCACTGCTTCTTTCCTATGGAGTTAACTGAATTTACAATTTCCATGTAAAAAAAACCTTCAGGCAAAGTAATTATTATGAACCTTGAGAAAATCTAAGCACACTAGAGTTGCATAATTTGAACTTGTTGCACTGTATTATAATTTGGATCCCTCAAAGTCAGACTTCAGTCTTCTCTCAAACCTTTAGTGAGAATCCTTGTAACAATTTAGTCTTGAATGTAAATGGGACGCAACATAATGCACTATTCATAGGTTTCACAAAATGCTGGATTGTCGTTTTCTATACTTGACTATTCTATCAGCAGCAGGAATTTGTTAATGAAGTAGGTTTTGCAGCAAAGAAAAGTAAAAATGGTGCATTTAGGTTAACCTCACAGACCTCACATGAAAAACACTGGCCATGTTTTTCTCCTTGAGTAATTATTCTGTTCAAATAGCATATTTTTCTCTCCAGGCAGAGAGTGCTTGGGCTGAATGGATGCTGCCACTGCATAATGGTCCTCAGATGTTTGTTTCCTAGGCAACGTGGGGAGGGCATGTGGAGAGGGAGGTATAAAAACACTGGCAGCTCCTCTCTGAGTCTTACTCTGAGGTAAATGCACTCACTGTCAACACAGAGAGCCTTGGAGAACTTGCTACACACTTTCTCTCCCTATTTGTCACCGTCACTCTCAGCGCACCTGAAGGCTCGGCTCCACAAGTAGCTGTGCAAGAATGATGCGACCGAAAGATTTACGCCAGGGCTCTGGTACCAAGACCTTCCTAGATGCCATGCACGGTGGTAAAGTTCACCTTGCGCGCTTCATCCTGGATGCCTTGGATGGACGCATCATCAACTCAAAGACAGAAAATAGCCGCACCCCACTCATGTATGCAGCCTGCCTGCAAGACCCCGGGACGAGGGCCAAGTTCACCCGGCTGCTGCTGGAGAAAGGAGCCGATGTCAACTGCCAGGATGAGGATGGTCGCACTGCCCTGAGCCATGCCTGCGAGATGGGTCACCTGGACGTTGTCAAACTTCTGGTGCAGTTTAATGCAGACCCAGACATCTCTGATGCTTGGGGTAACAGCGCTCTCATGTATGCTGCTTTTTCTGGGCACAGCCAGGTTCTGGAGTTCCTGGTCCGGGCTTTCAAAAGACTGGGACTGAGGCTGGACAGAACCAATAGTGCCGGTCACTCAGCCATTGAGGTGGCAAACTTCTTCGGACACAACCAGTGCGTCCAGATTCTGAACTTTCCTTGTCGGAGAGGTGTTAGCACGGATGATCCACTTGCTGATGTGGGTACCATTGGTGAAGGAGAGTGCCGACTGCCCAACAGGCTCCCTAGGCATGTTCTGGAGAGGTTCTCCAAGCAGTTTAATAATGATGACCAACTGCCCGGGGTATTTCAGAGACAGCTGAAGATTGGAGACAGCAGTGGGCTGTGGAACCGCTTCAAGTGTCCCAGGAGCCAGTCTCAAGAGGACAACCATCATCACAGCTGGGCTCTGCCTCCTCAGCCAGAGAAAAGCCAAACTGAGGGGGACCACAGCGTTCTCTTTACTGCCAAACAACTGCAAAACTGCCCACTTAGAGAGCTAAGAGCGGCTAAAACACTGAACTCTCTGCCTGAGCCAAGCCAGAAAGATGTCAGCCGAGACACTGGACGCAAAAAGCAAACACCAGAGAGTTTTCCACTCTGGGGAAAGGCAAAGTCGTTTAACCTGGACCTTCTGAGCAGTAGAAAGCAGTCCTATCAGGGTGATGTGCGTGACATGAGCCTGTCAGCCAGCAAATTAAAGAGAGCCTCGCTACAGGATGAGAGATGCCTGATAGACAAGACGGAATGTCAAGGAAACACCCGGGGCCTGACAAATGATGCTGACAAAACTGTCCCAGTGCCAAAACCTCTTTTAAACAGCAAGAGTCAGCCCATGAGAGCACTCGAGGAGAATGTCAAATCACAGAGAGAAGAGGCTGATGACATGGCTCCATCAAGCAGGAGAGAGCAGCAGAAGAGGGGAAGCTTTGGCGCAACGGGCAGACACAACAAACTGCTGTTTGCCAGAGGGGAGATGGAGTCAGGGAAGATCCCCAGCCGCACGCCGGGGTTCATCGGCCTGGGGACCAGACTGTTGCGTCGATTCACGGCACCAGAATTCATGAGGATGGTGATAGACTGTTCGTCGGGCTCCTCAAACGGCAGAGGGCGGATGTCCCGCTCAGAAACCTTCCCTCTCTCACACACACATCAGCAGGTCAACAGCCAGCCGAGCGTCGACAGCATCAGTGGAGTCAAGTGTGAGTTTGAAAGCTGCTCGTCCCAGTCCGCCCTTGATTAGAATAAGGACAGTGTCAGGCAACAGAAAAGAAATTTTTACAGCACTTAAAATTCTGATAATGCAGTTTGGTTGCTTTGTGATATATTCTATTTATTAAGAGAAATAATAATCCTTTGCCAATGTTGCAGTTTATTTGTTTTTTTTCAATGTTTATTAATAGAAAACAAGAATTTTAAAGTGTTGTTCAGCTGCATACAATTTTGCTATTCTAGATTTGAAATCATTTATAAATTAACATGATATCAGTCTGTGAGCTACTAAAAATAATTATTTTTATTTCATATATATAAGATTTATATTGTATGGAATTAAATTAAATGTATTTGATATTGCTTCTGTGTTTATAAGAAATATTGCACGTATTTTGCTTAAAGATATTCAGTGACTGTGCACTGTATGATTCATGGTGAATACCTAATAAATACTTTAAAACACCAGCATATTCAGCTTGTATTTATGCATGCAGACGAGTGTGCGTGTGAGGTAAATGCATGATGAAATGAATTTCTGATTCAATATGCATCATTTATTGATTTATACAAAATTAAAATATGTAATTCTCTTTTTCATGAATGAATCCACACAGAGATAGAAATACATGAAACATGTCAACATGTATCCGTGTCAGAATACAAAGACTATGTGCAAAGTGTTTCTCAGCAGGTGGACGTCCTGCAGCATCACATGCCAGGCCTGTGTGCTTTATCTAGGCAAACAAATGCAAATACAGTCATACACATCTTCTTGAGGAGCAACAAACAAACACATTTTGTGGTTTTTAAAAAGTCTGTCACAATACAAAGAGGGCTGTATCAGAAGCAAACACTGAGATGTCGCCTCACGCACACACACCCATGTGCTCACATGCACACGCACACACACACACACACACACATACACACACACACACACACACACATACAACTATACACTCACATTTCAGTAAAGAAAAGTAAAATTTTGAATTCATCTTATATAATTTACTGCAGTGAATCAGCAGGTGTAAGGACATAATATTCAGTATGTTTTATTTACATCATTAATTTATCTGCTCATGTTTCATGTTCCATACTTAATAATGAAACCTTATTTGCAACTTCACATCATACAAACAACCCACAACACCTTTTGGAAATAAAGGATAAATATGAAAAAAGAGGAATATGGTACTGGTGATTTTCCAATAGCCCAATAGTAGCAGCTGGGCTTTCATCTACCCATTTGTTATGCTAATAAAAGAGAATTGTCTTTCACTTCCCAGTTTGGTACATATTCAAGCATTCACATCAGGCCAGGTGTGCCTCCATTTGGCCATGCAAAGAGTCTACTGTCAGTGTTTGTGGAGTGTACCGACCAGGCTGTTGTTCAGTTTCCACAGCAAAGAGGGTGAGTGTGCAGAGGTAACGTCTTCCTTCCTTAATAATGTCACAATGAGCTACTGTGGTTTGAGCCTAACACCAGCTTTATAAGCTTTACACGGCCAGCAACAATTCCCACTATGAACATTATAAAGGATCTTTAGAGGAGCATGTGTTCATTACATACAGTTATGTGGAATATTGATTGTTGCTATCAGTTGATATGCACCATGTTGTGTTGTGTTGAATCCCACTGAATGTTACAGGAAGCCGATCAATATTCCGATCGAATCGAGTTGAGAGGTGAGGAATTGCATGCTGCCTTTAACTGACTCCTAAAGTGCTTCTCTCATGCCCGAGACCATGCGGTGTCTGTCAACCAAACTTGCTGTCCTGCCACCATCACTCTGGCAGCATCATGCTGCCTGGGTCTGCTTCTCTGATCTCCCGTTGCCTTGGGTGCTAGAGGAGTTGGACCCCTGTGCGGGGCCTGGACACGTCAGACTGGAGGTGGGTGCTGGGGACCGGGAGCCCCACAGGGGTCAGCAGCGGGACATGCGCTTGCGGTACTGCTCCACCAGCGGGACCAGGCACTGAGGTGAGCCACTCTGCAGCAGGAAGGGGTGCTCCAGCAGGTCAGTGGCGCTGGCCCGCTCTAGGGGGTCCCGAGTCAGCATACGGTCCAGGAAGTCTTTTAGAACTGGGGATATCTGGTCCAGAGAGAAATTGGTGCATATATTTTCATTTCAATAAATCATTTCAGTAGTTATATTGACTGTGAAAATAAAAACACAAACAAGACAGCTGGAAGCCTTAACTGGCACACACATGTTTGCATTTCAGTTTTTGAACAAGAACAACAAGGACCAAAGTGATGGTCAGACCAACACTACAATTCCTAGAGTGACACTACTACCATCGGTGAAACTGCTACAACATCTTAAAAGAAAGAATATGGGTGAATTCAAAATTTTACTTTTCTTTACTGAAATATGAGTGTTTAGTTGTATATATATGTGTGTGTGTGTGTGTGTGTGTGTGTGTACGTGCGTGCGTGCGTGCGTGTGTGTGTGCGTGCTGTCCGTTCTCTTACCTGGCTGACATTTCGGACAGTAGGAGCCAGTTCATCCCTCAGCCTCTTCATAGCTGCTACAGGGGTTTCACTGAAGTACGGAGGCTCTCCATCCACCATCTCCACCACCATGATTCCCATTGACCAAACATCCACCTAAAGCACCATCGCACAGTAAAATTATGTAACAGATCCTAGAGCACAGATTGCCACTGCTGGCATTTATCCTACGTGACTGAGATCACCACTGTTAATCAGCATGCGTGAGAGTTGAATGCGTGCCTCCTCACCTCAGTGCCATATGGTGATTTGGAGATGACCTCAGGAGCCATCCAATAGGGTGTCCCCACTAGAGATTTCCTCTTAGGGATGTCCTTACTGATCTGAGCACAGAAGCCAAAGTCTGAAAGCTTGACCTGTGAGGGACAAGAGAAAGACCTTTAGTGTCAAAACAACATAAATCAGACAGAAAGAAAGAAAGAAAGAAAGAAAGAAAGAAAGAAAGAAAGAAAAACAGCATATCATACCCTTCCATCTAACGTGAGCAGTATGGAGTCACTCTTGATGTCTCTGTGGATGACTCCCTGTGAATGGAGATAGGCCAGGGCTTGCAGAACAGCTTCACACACTGTGGCAATCTGCTCTTCACTCAGCCTGCAGGACAACACACACACACACACACACACACACACACACACACACACACACAAGTTTACACACACACATACAAACAGATTTTACATTAACATTTCACACTTTTCCATTACGAGTTACAGTGAATTAACAGCTCAGGAAGTCAAAATTCATGAATCACTGCACATTAAAGGCAATGATAAAGAGTGCAAGGTTCAAAACAACAACTCCTACACAGCAGCAGAGTGACTAGCAAAACATGTTCATTCCTCTACAGTTTAAATGCGACTTTGGTATTTTGGAAGTGTAAACTAAAGGTATATGAGCCAGGATACAAAAAGGCATCCTCTAACAGAAAGCAGGGTCAGACGTCCACTGGAAATCACAGTAACACAAGGTAACAGTTACCTAACAGATCGCTTCATTCTCCCACACATGACTATCATCATATATAAAAGACACATACAACTATATTGGGAATAAACCTCCTGCATTAATACAGGTATTTACTTGGTTTCTTAATTGAACAGCTAGGAAAAGCAAAGAAGCAAAGGAGTCTTATTCCTGATTGTTCTGTCAATGTACTGATTATCTTAATCCTTGATAAGGAGTGTCTGTGACAGCTGGCTCATTTTATATGTCATCTGGCTTGAGAGAAATGTTTTCATCCCTTTGAGTCAAGCGATCTAACCCTGAGGTCATCCTATGGGGATGGAGCCAGCCATCTGTTAATAATATAAAACACGCTGACAGCTCAAAACAATTACACCCTGACAAAATTCCCCTGCTGCTGATTGATATGTTTTCCTTATTTTTGATGCATGCGCTACTGAACAATGTGACAGCACCAGGAAATCAAATTTACACCCAAAATTGACTTTCCACATGTCACCTAAACATGCACATATTCGATTATGTTATTAAATTATTATCCCCCCCCTGAGAAAAGCAGCAGGCTTGGAGTGCAAGAGACAAATGAATGACAGACTTTGACGCTGCCGGGATCAACACCAGTTGATACCACACTACCCCCTTGTGGTTGATTTAGTTATCAAACATGATACCTTAACCACACAGAATGCACCAAATGCAGCTTCCTAAAGAGGGACTAAGATGTTCTATCTTGGTGGTACTCATACCTGGTTTCGGACACGATGTTGGTTAGTGCTCCACCCTGCAGGTACTCCATGATAACCCACAGCTCCTCCTCCACCAGGGCGGACTTAAACATCTCCACCACATTCCTGTGCTGATAGTCCCTCATGATTACCACCTGCAGCACAAAACATTCACATTAAAACCACTAGCAAAGTACATAACCCTCAGTGTGGCCAGATTGTAGTTCTTCTACATTAAAAGGACATTTAACCTCTCAGAGCCCACCTGTTTTAAACCCAATTTGCACAATTTACATATGTAAAAATAATAAGCTTATAACAGAAGAACTGTAAGGCCAAAATGCATTTATGAGACCTCATATGAAAGGTAACATATTCTAGTTTGTGAAACATGCTTGTTTTGCATGTGACTACAACCCAACCTAAATTACACTAATCAGCTCATACATGGTAAATTTTTATTTTTCAGTCCTCGCCTGTAAAAAAAAGTCATATTATATAACTACCAACAGGATATACTTTATATAAGAACAAAAAAAAGTTCCACAATACTTCTACAGCTTGTAAAAAACTGCTCTGTGAATCTTCAAGGCCTTTAGGTCTAATAGTTTAGTTTAGTAAGCCTTTATAGTTCACCTTTTCACTGGTGCCCATAAACCTCTCTAAAAGAAAAACTGAGAGAAATGTGCTTTAACTCTTTAATATGTAATAATAGAAAACATACTGAAGCATTTTGATGCCTAAGAAACCTTTTAAAATAGAGCTGACCCTTGTCTGTGTCATAAGCTCAGGCTATTGGCCTTGCCTCTGAAGTGCCCACCCCCCAAGTTTGCTCTGATTGGTCAGGGGAGACATCTATCAACAAGCTAGAGTCATTCAGAAAAGCTGTGAAAAAACTGACTTTTTCTGACGGGAACACATCATTACGTCTCATGCTTGGTTACGCTGGCCGTCTTCTCCCAACCTCCCTGAAGTGTAATCTGATCAGATCTTTACTGGGAGGCCTCCATTTTGTAGCTAGAAAGCAAACAAACAATAGCAGACCCGCTAACACTGCAGCAGATGCCCCAGACGGGAGGAGAAGTGGATACAAATCGCTCGGTGGTCTGCTTTGGACTTCTCATGATGATATTCATAACCTGGAATACTTTTATAAGGAACCCTAAAGGTAGGCAGTCACCATGCCCCACTGGTAGATATTAATAAATCATGTTTATGTGCTTATGGTTAGTGCAAAATGAAATAAATATTTGATACTCTAGCCCATCTAAGAAAGTACAGTCTGTCTATATTGACAAACTTTTAAGCATTTACTCAATCAGAACACTTTCAGAACCTCTACTGGGCCGTACATGGGCCGGCGGGCCTATGAGGAATTTAGTGCAGCACTTTAATAAAGTTAGGGGACTTGTGAGGAACAGATTAAAAAGGAATGAGAGTGAGAATCAGTGCAGAAGGGTTTTCCCCTGTATCTTAGGGGTTGATAAAATGTCCCAAACAGCAGCAGAGTTCTAGCATGGGCCCAGCTCCAAAACCCAACCTCAATAGCATCTTCATCATCAGGAGAGTTTCCTGCCTGGTAAATACCCAGTGTTTCGAATTCCACATTCCCAAATGTGTAATGCATTTTTCCATTTGAGCCCAAGATGAGACGACCCAGATGATATCATCAGAGTCATCTCAGACTTTGGAAAGCTCCCTCCAAAGGCACACAAGGCATTTTTCATAAGAAACAAACATATTTCAGTGTGTAAAATTGCTGTCCATTTCAATCCAGACATACTGTACATAAAATCGAGTTCCCCCTTAAGTAAGGGTTGAAAGTTAAACCACAAAGAAAACCAGTCCTGAACTTTCTGATGGGTTTCTGTAAGTGAGAATGTGTTGATACATTTCTTTGTGATTTTTTTTTGTCATTCATCATTTTGTTCCTAGTCAGATACTGTACCTCATTAAACAGCAGCTCTCTTCTTTGCTGCCGCCGCAGGTCCATCATCTTCACCGCTACCTGCCTGCCACTGTGCTTCTCTGTTGCAATACACACCACCCCTGTCGAACCCTCCCCTATCTTCACAAAGTTCTCCAGGTAAGACCGCGGATCGCCTTTGTCTACCACCATCTGCAGGGCAGCTTTGAATTGTTCATGAGTCACCTTGGGTGGGTCTGGGGGTGGCCTGGGTGAAGGGTGTTGTGGGGGCCTAAAGGCAGGGGAGCAGGTGCCGGGGGGACTGGTAGCTAGAGAGCCTGTAGGGGAGGGTCGAGGTTGGGAAGGACTGTCCTGCCTGGGGTAAGGAGGGTTGGGGCATCCAGAGTGTCTGAGGAAGGGGTCTGGCCCACTGGGCCTCAGTCCCATGTTAGGTGACAGGCCCAGGGTGTAGCTAGCTGAGGAACGCACTGTCCGCTGGGGTCTGATGCCGCCCACAAGGGGACTGCTGGTGCCAGTGGGCAGGAAGCCGGAGTGGTATCTCACTGTCGACTCTGCCTGCACGATAAGAGAAAAAGCGTGAGGAACATTAAGAGCGGGAGCTGAGAGGTAGTTGGCCGCCTGCCTGTGGTTCAAGACCTGCTTTAAAACTGAATGTAAATCAAGTCCTTCACTCTCTCTCTGCAGCCACCTCACCCGATATGACCCATGTAAAGATGTTGCTATATGCACCCAAGCGTCCTGCTGAAATTTTGCCAAACACACCATCTCTCATGTTTTACAACTCCACTGCCACTTTAAACCCACATTTCATATTTTAACTCTAGAATTAAATAAAATACTCAACCCCAGAACTTTAATCACCTCTAATGTAAAGCCAGTCAATAGTCTGCCTCACTAATGTTTCCCCAAGCTAAGCATGAAAATGATTCCTGATGATTTCTTGGCAAAAGACTTGTATTTAGCTTATGTATTCAGTACTCAAGCAAAAACATGCTGAGAACTAATAATAAGATGTACATTGCATTAGCAGAAATATGCATATATTGTATATTCCTCGAATAATGTATTATCAGTGCACTTAATGGCTGCAAAGAAACTGCTGTAATGTCAGGTTACCTTCAGGTCATAGGAGGAGAACGGCCTCCCAGGGCTGTTCTGTGGGTGCATGTACATCGGTACGCTTGGCCGGAGCTCCGTGGTGACTGTCCCTTGATCTCCATGGGGCGGCTGTACAGTCATAGCTGGGCTGTAGAAACAAGCTATAGGTCTCTGATTTGTTGGCATTCCCCTTGGCAGCTGGAAATCTCTCTTCCATATCACTCTCTCCTGAGGGCTGCCCACCTCACCGCTCATATAAGCCCCGTGACTTGGCATCGGGATGTTCTGGGCCTGAGCAAGTTGTGAGGGTCCCTCCTGGGAGCTGACGCTTACTTCGTAGGTGGACTTGGCCTTTGGCAAGATCCCGTTGGGTTGCAGAGTGATGCTCTTCTTCATACCCAAGTAAGGGGTGTTGGTCTCACTGTGGATGTTCCTGGCCTTGTCCCTCCACTGGTCCTGACCCACATCCTCGTCGTCTTCATCATCCTGGGTCAGACCCTCATACTGGTAAGTGTCTGCCTCGTTCACCTCTCCCAGCCTCCCCAGAGACTGGGCTCTCTTCCGGGCCGAGGGGCTACTCTTCCTCAGAGAGTTGGAGCTGGTCACAGACAGGCGGCTCATATCATTGATCATGGCTGCGATGTAGTCCCCGTGACCGATCATGCTCCCACGCACAATGGTCTGAAAGAGGAGAGGCGTTTATCTTTATCACATAGCGCATGCCGTGATCACATTATAGAAAGATTTCAGACTGAAAGGAATAATTAGGCTAACATAATCATTGCTCAGAGGCAAGTTAAATTTAGACTTGAGAATCTGTAGAGGACATCTTTGTCATTCTTCAAAGACTTTAAATCATTTCACCAGTGGCTTCTATTCTGACAGTACACTGACAAATATAACAAGCAAATGTCTCAACAGACGCACTACAAATACAGAGCCTCTACAATTGTTGCAAAATGCAGATATTACAGATAACTGCTCCCATGACCTTTCAGGTGGTATGCGTCGTTGGCATGCAAGCAAAGGCTTAAAGTGCTTAAACTTGCCCTGATATAAAATGATCAGACAAACTTTAAGATCTTTTGCCAGAACAGTGTTAGTGTTGCAACTATAAGAGAGAGTGCATGGTGGCTCATTAGTCAGTCTCAGGGTAGAGTCATGTTCAGTTCACAGCCAGTCAACAACTTCTCCTGTTTCTCTGGTTCAGTGCCATTACATCTGCACAGTGGGGAGAGGTCAGATGACATCTCACCTACTGCAGCACCTCTCGGAGAGGAGAGAATGGCAGGTGATAATGGCCTTGGTGAGAAATCTTATTTTAGAAGATGCTGTAATAACAGTTTGACTACAATACTTTGGGATGAAATTAATGAATGAATAGTTTGAAATGACAAACTAACATGTTTGCAATAGAGGGGTCTTGTGGGTAACGACAAACTCATCTTTGATGACGCTCTTAAAACCATAGATCTCACCTAAATGCTGACGTGATGGTTCTCATATTGCACAGCACTAATCACATCATGGTGGTAATGAAATGTTGGTGTTTTTCTCAGTTTTTTTTTTTTTTTCTTTCTGGAGGGTCATAAACTGCATCGACAGTATGCTCTGTGAAGTGTAGAAATCCTGAGATTTGCAGGCTCTATCACTCACTGGCATTTCCTCTGCTGTACCTGCACTTTTTATCCTTTCTGCTTGACATCTGTGGGAAGGCACCATGGACTGTTATTAATTGCCTGCATGAAGTAATAAATCTTGTGCCCCCTCCCCTGAGTATTCAACATTGTACAGTCAGTGTACACAGCAGGGTCATTAGCCCAGCCCCATGATAGATAAGAAAATAGAAAAGACGGGGAGGGGGAGCAGGCCTTCCTTCCACATTGTCATCAGAGGGTTATGGCTTTTTCTGAGACAGCAGGAGCTCTCTGAGGCGCTGAAGGGTACAACAACATCAGAGGTTAAAGCTAAACTTTTAGAATGAAAACTCACTGTGATAGCTTAATGAGAGCCTGGTTACATGGTGTGCTAGTCATTAGTTATCAGTTCACGATAAGGTTATTGGATCAATAAAGAGTTGAATGGGGAGTGTGGGTCTACCTTCTTTGGCCTCAGCTCCACCTCTGTGATCCTGGAAGGGTCCACCATGGGCCTGGGCCTGCGCAGGTTCTCTATCAGGCTTTGCCATTGTGTTGGCAGACCCACAAAGCAGCCGCGCTTGGCGTCAAACGAGGTGTGGACACGGTGCTCAAAGTTCTTGGGTGCTGATATCTCAGGCCTCTTCTTTTTCTTTTTGCGAAACATCCTCAGGTCCACGGGAACGACAGCTTGCCCACTTCAAAATATGCCTGAGAAATAGAGAAATATATTCAGCCTTTAATAAACTGCACCCAACATCACATGGCAGCATGTTTCACTAACTGTTATCTTGAAATTTGAGCATAAGCAAATCTCTCCTTCCCCAGTGAGGATCAAAAGTATGTTATCACTGACTAACCCCTCGTCTTGTACTGTCTGCTCTCTGACCAGGTGTATTCAAATAAACTCTGACAGCAGATGTTCTTTCCATGTGGCAGAAAATATTGAAATGGCGACATCGTAGACATGGGATGTATATGTCCCACGCTGCCTTGCTGGCTGTCACGAGCTTGTGCCTCTGAGAACAGCTCCAAGGAGAGTGGATGGATTTGTAAGCACATGTGTAATGAAGGATATCTGGTCAATTAAGGCTTATTCATTCTCTGTGCCCTTTTACTGATGAGCACGTGGGTTGGCCAGCGCCCACAGCCTCTGAGTGCATTAGCAGGACGAATACAACACGCGCACAGTCATGCACGCACACACACTTACTCTATAGAAATATATATATATATATATATATATATATATATATATATATATTTATATATATACAAACATGAATACACTATGGCAGGCTATCCTTCAGAACCCCTTTACAACCCTTTCATATTCCTATCCTAATTAGTAGCTCGTGTGCCCTTGATTGCAGGGAGGGTAACCACTTAATCCCTGGATGGATGGTCCTGCGTTTGGTGAGCCGCTAACTCGGGTGTATTGTATGTTCAGCTTTATTTTCCATTCAAGTGTAGGGAAATAATTAAATACATTACATTTCATTTCCTCAGCCACACAGCTGTACTGGCAGATAATCACTCACATTTAAGTCTCATGATTTGTATCTAGCCCAGCTAGCAGCGTGGCTCTAGGGATGGCATTGTCAGACTGTTGGTCAGTCTGTTGGTGGGTCCACCACTTTTGCTACAGACTGAAATAGCTCCATAGCTATTAGATGGATTGCCACAAAATTTTGTACAGACATTAATGGTTCGCTTATGATCAATCCTGCTGACTTTGCTGATCCCCTGACTTTTCCTCTTGCATCACCATTAGGTTCACATTTGTGGTTCAGAATGAAATATCCCGACAACTTTTGAATTTGCTACGGATTTCAAAGTTTTTAAAGGGTACGTCTTAATGTCTTGGGTGATCTTCTTCATTTTCCTCATTACGTCAGAACACTGCTCTTTGTGACCAAACACTGGTAAAACTAATGACATCCCCGTCAACCTCTGCTGTACTTCTACTGCGTTTACTGCTAAATATTGAATTAGAGGTAAAAACATTGCACTCTGCAAAGACCAAAAAGAGACAGCTGGGGTGTGCATGTGACTGAAGTGGGAGTCCAAAAATTAGAAAATGGATTTGCACACCCAAATGAAGTAGACTGTTCCTTTTATTCAGTTTTCAAGGTCAAAAACTAGCACAAGGGGTAAAACTGGCACATGTTTTGTCTATGCCGTCTTCATTAGACAATACTCCTTCAGTTTCATGGTTGAGTCCTTTTAGATTTAACCAATGAGTGACAAAGTAATTACCAGCAGGCAGTATGTAGCATCAAGTGGCTACCTGTAGCCTAATTAGTAGATATTAGCATGCTAACATGCTAAACAAATTCTGTACTTGCCAAACATAAACATGCTGACGTCATTGTGAGCATGTTAGAGGCCCTAGATGTATGTGGCTAATGCAGAGGCCCGCAAAGTGCCCTGAGAACATCAGATACAATCTCCCATCATGCACTGTGAAATGGTGGGAGTTGAGGAAATGAGTTTTGCAGCCGTCCGCAGCTCAGCAGGCGATCACGCTGGCAGCCTCTCCTCTCTCCACCTCCGCCCTCAGACCAGCACGCCTCTAATCGCCATCAGCGACGCCTGTTACGGGGTGTATTGGTGACTAACCTACGCCACTCGCCTCGCCGCATCACTGGAGGGTAAAAGGGGGACAGGCCCACTTGGTCACATCAGCCAAACCTGCCTCATTACAGGAAGGTGGGGTTAGGATGAGAGAGAGGAGTTGTTTGTTTGGGGGGGGTCACCCTCCAAGGATAATTCAGTCACAAGGCTAATATGCTAAGTGTTGCATAAGTGTATAACTGTGCTTTCCCTATGTACATAATGTGGTGCTGGGAAGGACTTTAATTTTATGTGACAGGGACATTATGGTGTGAGCGCTCTCAGGAGGTGGGGAGAGAGGAGTTAGGGCCAAGATTACAGTCAGACCTGGATGTATTGGAGAGAATGGGGACCCTGTTTCCTCCCTGCAGACACAGAAAGGCTTTTAACAACCAATTGTGGCTGCTTTTTGAATAACGAATGTCTGAGAAAACAAGCTACAAAACAGATTGTGATCCCGTCTTTTCTTTTTCTTTTTCCGCTGCATATAAGAGACTATCTGCTTAGATAGCTGCTCAACGTGCAGATGTTGGCATTGCCTGAACAAATATTTACACATAGCGCTCATGTATCCTTTTACAAGCAGATCAATCAATATGTACTCATGAGTGAAATGCAAACTGCTACAGTCCTACACTGCCAGCGGTAATGGGGTGATACCAGCACAAATAGGACGGCTGCTTTGTATGGTACTTTATCAAGCTTCATCGGTTCAAAGCAGCGTAGAATAGAACATATCACAGCATTCATTATTCATCTTCAACCACTGTTCCCCTCTGAAGACTCTGGAAATACAAACTAACCACTGTGACATAAGAAGCGAGCAGAAACACGCACTTTGTTGATTCATGCCTGGGCAGAATAAATTGAAAAGTTGATGCAATTATCGATTTACAAGCTTTAATCACACACAACTGGCCTTGTATTGACCTATCTGACTCTGTCAAGCTTATGACTGTCTTGATAACAACGTGCTATTGATTTCTAAGCCTGTTGTATAATACATGTGTACAGAGCTGAACTTGCACAGTGCATAATTACACTTTCTGGTCACATCTTTCAAAACTGCAGGGATTTGACCCTATGCCTCAGCGGCTTGTCTTGAATCTAACATAGCGCTGAGGCAAAACTCAGCCAGCTGCTGTCAGGGATATGAAGAGCCAAAGAGGATGAGGTCACTCCAAAAAATTGTGCTACATTAGATATTTCCATCTCTGCAACTGTTTGCAGGAGCAAAAAAATTTTAATAGATCCAAATGCATGACCTGAAAACGCACAAATCCGGTCCTTGAGAAATAAAATCTCATGCACAGGAAATCACATGAGCAAAAAGCTGTTTGTAGCATATCTGCTTGAGAAGTCTGACTAAACACAAACCTATGAAAAAAAAAAGATGATGAGGCATTCAAATTGTGAAAAAACATGCAAATAGATGTCATTTCTCTGGAGAGAGTCTTCAGTTAATCCCATCCCTATTTCAAAACTCAAATGAAGGTCCAATCACAGCCTTACCCTCTGACTGTATGGAGCGTCTTGCCCTGTCAGAGCGGATGGGCCTCTCATGCCATGCAGAAATGCAACCAGGCAATCCATATGTTTCCCACAGACAACATGACAGAAGAGGAGAGGACTTGCTCGCCTTCCTCTCATGTTCAAATCACCCCGAGCAGGACTTGTGGATGAGTGGGAGGGGATCGAGAGATAAGAGAGATATTGGATTTGTTCGACGTTGGTGCTCTGAGCTCTGTTGAATGATTTTTTTTTTCCACCCCTGTTTGCCCTGATTTCTGCTTCTATCTTTTTTTTGTTGGCGTGCATGCAGAAATGTAGTGAGTTTGCAGGTGACTGTGCTCACAGGATTAGTGTGGTGTTCAGTCCTTCACTGATCTAATTTTAGGACACGTCACCCCCCCCCTTCCTCTCTAGCATCAGACACGTGTTTATTTTGTACAGAATTCATGTCAAATAGTGAGGTGAGGGTGGGAGACGATGGAGATGAGGTAATCCTCTTTTTGTGTTTGTCAGTGCATGTATAAGCATAATCCAGCTATAGTGAATTACAGCGGGCTACATCTATTTCATAGTGGCATAGATAGCATCGAGGTCTTCACTGCTGTTTTTGGACTCTGCAGTGCAGTGTGGTGTGGAGGGCTTAGAGATTGCTCTTCTATCAGCTTCATTATGATGACCGTTTTGCCCTTTGAGTGTAATGAGACTGCCTCTCACAGAGGGGGGCTGGGGGGTGGATGGTCTTGGTTGGTCATCTCTTCCTTGTGCTTTGTAAAAGCACTGGACGTGACCGGGCAGTACAATAGCAGTGTTTATGATTTAAGTTGATGTCTGCTTTCTCTTTGAAGTTACCTCTGCAGACATGGAAGGATTGTCAATAGGAGACGACAAGTGATGTAATAAGCTGCATTCAATGACATGGAATAACACGCTGCTGCCATGCATATTTCATGCTAGCGGTCTGATACATCATGCACAACAAAGCACTTGGAATATAAGGAGTGTTGGAGAATGGCACGCATTTACTACATCTGTGAAGTCTCCCATGTTGCAAATGTGGCTACGCTTACGAGCACAGTTTTGCTTTTTATAGCCATGCTAGCGGCTGGGGATCTGTCGGTGCAGCACTTTGGTCCAGACTGAAATAGCTCAACAACTATTGGATGGATTGCCATGAAATTTGGTTCACATTCATGTCACCCTCAGGATGAATTACAATCACTTTGTTTATCCCTTAACTTTTCATCCAGCGCCATCATCAGAGATCGGCATCATCAAAGTTCAATTGGCCCTAAATCATTAGGAATAAATACATGCAAAAGTAATTACCCTCCCATCTGCCTCAGCTGTATTTTGTGCGTGGTGCTAATTAGCAATTGTTAGCATGTTAGCATGCAGACATTATCATTTAGCTCAAAGCACTGCTGTGTCTAAGCCTCACAGAGCTGCCAGCATGGCTGTAGACTCTCAGTCTTGTTTGTTTGACACTGATCGATCATTGTGAAAGTAATTCATTAAAAACATGAGATACAGTGCCCACGAAATTAAAGGAGCCACTCAGAGCCACAGGAGGTCCAGGAGCTAAGAGAAAAGTGGCAGTGAAGATGTACTGTGCCAGTTTTTTTCTAAAGTGGTCAAATAACATTTTTCTTAGTCCTCTGTGTATCTGTATCTCTGATAAAAAAGCTCCAGACAGAGTTAAGGACACAATGTAGAGCATGCCCAAAGGCATGTGAAGTGAATGTTATGGACTAGTTTCAGTAGAGCCTATGGTTTATAAACAGCCAGTGCCAACGTGCCAAAGGAAGTTAAAGTGCACAGTGAGTGTAAATGATGATAAAGAAAATTGTCAGAGGCAAATAAAATTCAATGAAACGGCCAATTGTGTCCATGTTCTGCATTTCATTTAGCACAACTCAACATTAAGCAGGGATGACCCATATTCACACACAGAGTTCATTGATTGTGACATATCTTGGGGTATTTTAAATGTCACGTAACTCGCAGCGATGCGTCATGTGTCGGCTTTCACTCAAGCCTCAGTATGAAGTGGTTTAAGTCAGAGATGGTTTGAAGTCACAGAGTCCTGCGTTTCTGAGAAAGTAAACCATCAAAGAGCTTGTCTGTCATTTTCTTGAGCACCGAATGGGTAAGAGAAGGCCCGAGGATTGAAAGTGTATTGTAAAATATGATGGCCGTGCCCAACAATGCGGGCTGTCAGCTCTTCAAGGGCAGACATCTGCGCAGGAGTACACATCAGTCCTGTGTTAATATTGACAGGAGGAAACAAGAAATGAGAAGTCAAGACATGGAGGAGGAAGAGTGGGGGAGGAAAGGAGAGCCTCAACGCTCAGACGTAGTGACGGAAAAAGAGAAGGAGATAAGTGAAAGGACAGAAAGGAAAGGAATAAAGAACATGCTGAGTACAGGGACATGCAGAAAGTATTCAGACCCTGTGTCTGCTTTCACTTTGATGGACAAAAATGGAAATTTTATCCATTTAAAATGAAACCTACAGCACAGTAAAGTGTGCAAAAGGTGAAGGGGCATATTTAAAGCTCTCGTTCCCTGAAAATTAATGTTCTACATGCTTTGTTGCCTCATCTAGTGGCACAATATCCGCTCAGAAAATGTAACCTCTTTTTCTCCCATCATCTCTGGCAGCTTTGTCTGCAGTAAACAAGCCACAGTAAAGGGGATTTGAGGACAGGACAGTCGAATCAACAGAGCACATACATCATTCTGTCACCTGACATATTGGCACTGATTCTCCCAGATGAGAAAAAATGGATAACAAAACTAGTTTGTTCTTCCCCTGCAGCGAGGAGCATGGACATTAATGTGCAGTTAAAGCTACAGTCTCTATCTACTCCAAACACCTTAACATAATGACATTGTAAAAACAGCACTTCTAGTGTCCTGGGGGCTTTTATGGGATGTTCTATTGATGCTGACACATCGCTAGAAAAACACAATCTTAACTCAGGCTTCTCCGCGCAGTGTAACAATATGTATACTAAAGGCTAAAGTCAGGAGAGTAAGAAAATGCAGCACTGACCAACACTCTGGTTAATTAAAGATCCTCTTGGCTCTCACAAGTGCTTTGAACAATTTGATGCTGCACTGATAGAGACATATGATCAGCCTGGACCAATGGTATGAGCCTAACTCTTCTCTCTTGGGTCTAATTTATTGATGCGCCGGGCCTCAGTGCAAGCGTTACTGTACGCGCATGTGCTTATGATAGCTTTGATTTATGTTTTTTTAGCCCAGGCCTCAGCGTGTCTCTCCCAGGGACAAAGCACCAACCATTTTTAACCTCCGATCCTTTCCAGTATCAATCTGCGCCGACTCTGCCATCCTCCCTTGTCACCCAGCATGGGTGCTGCTTCAGCCCAAAGAGGGGACACAAGGCATGCTGTCCTAATTTGGACTCAGAGCCTGTTTTAATCCTTAGTGCTTGATGTCTCATGGCCGATGGCGACGCTAAGCTGGTAATGCACGTTGTCCCCCTCCTTCCATGACACAATCATTCCTGAAAACAACCGTGAACGCAGCGGGGGCTAGTGACAGGGACGTACCACCTACACCTGCATGCTGTGTTGATGCATGTGTGTGTGTGTGTGTGTGTGTGTGAGAGAGAGAGAAAGAGAGAAAGAGAGAGAGAGAGGTGCCTATCACTTTCTGTCCTGTCAGTGTCCCAGTGTGTGAGTCTGTGCTGCCAGTTTGCGTTGAACTTCAGAAGACACCCGAGTTTAAACATCACCCTCAGTGAAGCAGATGTCCAGCTGTGTGTGTGTGTGTGTGTGTGTGTGTGTGTGTGTAGCATAGCAGTGTGTGTGCATGCACCAAAGAGTCCTTCTCTGTCACCTCCTCTACCCTTTCCCTCCTCCTTCTCCTCCTTGAATATCAATGAGTAACCTGAGACACAAAGACGTTGTAGTTTAAGACTTGCAGGGCCTCAGTTACGTCATCATCATCAGACTTATGAAATGCACAAATGAAAATACTAATGCAGAGAATGCAGTTTGTGTTAATGTCAGTGCGGTAGATGCCTAGTCACAACTCTTAGTTTGAGTCAAACAAAGGGCTCGAACGTAGTTTTTGGTAGCAAGTGCATGAATGTTGTGATACCAATGATATGAATGGTGCAACTGGACTAAAACTAAAAATCTATACACTTCTTTAAAACTCCTTAGCTTCTCATTGATTTTCACCGGGGATTTTGCATCTAATAGAAAGACTTCACAGACCCGTTTTCTACAATACCGAGCAGCTTCCTTGCTTCTCAATGTCTCAAATTCTCTGAGTCAAACACAGTTCGACCATCGCCTCCCGCACTTATGCAACCTCTCGTATGACAGTTCGGGTTTTCTAATGATCACACTGATTTACTGATGAAAGTAAATGTTGTCACGCAGATATGTCACATGTCAGTCTCCTCTCCTGTGCCTGTTTTCCCACAGCATCCGTCTCTTGAAGTGTGTATCTACAGCAGCGGCTCGAATCCTCATGCACTAGTAGAACAAGAAAGATCACCTGAGAACTCAGCCTACACACACACACACACACACACTAGAATACACAATGGTACAAACAGGAAGCTTCTGTACTTGTGCTAGTGGCACAGTCTGTATTTGTCAAGTGTGATCCATCTCGAGAGAGAGACAACATTTTAGTGATTTTTGAATCCTTTTCTGTGAAACAGAGGTTGAGGACGGAGGTGACAGTGACGGGGGGAGAAAGGGGATGTGGGGATTTTGAGGACGAGGGGTGAGCAGAAGGTGAAGGCTCCTCTTTTGAGATGCAGTCCATCACTGAATACGTCCAGCAACCCTCTGAGTCTTCCCTTTTTCCTGTCTTTCACCCCCACATCAGCACCTGGCTGCACTGCATTCTGCTCACAGCCTCTCCACCTCCTTCTTCTCTTCCTCCACCACAGCTGATGCCTACCGACGGTACACTCGAGCCTGCTCTTTATCAATGACGTTAAGCCTCTTTCCCTCACTCCCCAACCCCCTGCTTTACCCCACTCTCTTCACCGTGGAGAGAGGAAATGGGGGAAATGGGGCTCTGGAGGGATAAATCATTGTTAGAAGAGCATAAAAAAAAAAAAAAAAACAGTCCCCCTTACCTTGCCGTCCAGTGAAGAGGAGAGCCTCTCTCCTCCAGGAAGGATTGGAAGCGAGAGTGCGCACATACAGACTCACATACACTGTTATACACTGCTCACTCACATCCACACACACGCATCCACTCACACACGGACATACACGCTCCCTCTCTCATACATACACACAACGACAAGGAGGGCTGGCTCTCAAGCAAGCGCACACTGCAGGCTGCCGCTTGCCTGGGAAAGCCTGATGCGTTCCTCCCTCCAGGCAGAAGCACACACTGCCATCTCAAAGGCTCTTTGTTGGGGCTGATTCATCCCCTGCTCCGTGGCTGAGTGCTGGTCTGTGTACCGGTGCCTGCTCCCGGGGACACAGGGTGACCGTGCAAAAGAGGGACAAAGCCATGAAGAGGAAAGGCAGCATCCAGAAGGAGAGAATATCACAGCCCCATACAGCTCCTTCCACCCCCCCCTCTCTCCCTCTCTTTCTCTGGCTCACTGTATCTCTCTCTCACTCACACACACACACACTCCCTCCCTCCCTCCCTCCCACCTCTCTCTCTCTTGCTCTCTCTCTCTCTCTTTATCACTTCCCTCCTTCTCTGCCTCCTCCCACTCCCTCATTGGGCTGCAAAAGAATTGATAGCAGCGTGTGTGTGTGTGTGTGTGTGTGTGTGTGTGTGTGTGTTTTAAGCTGGTTTCTAATGACTGTAAAGAAAGGAGAGCTCCTCTACACCTCATCACCTGGGATACCTTTCACCCCACCCCAACCCCACCCTCCACCTCTCTCCCTCTGTCTCCTTTACATGTGATGTGGGTGACATGAGAACATGGGGTGCTGTAGTCGTTCAGTGTGCTGCTGTTCAGTCAAATGCATTATCCATGGAATGACAGGGTCGGGGATGGCAGATGGCGGGAGGGGGGGGGCATTGTGGGGCTATTTCTGTAGAGGGTGCAATCCCCATCCTCACAATCGCTTTTGACACCAGTGTGACCCAAAAATCTTTGGGGATGGAGCCACAAGAAACCGAAGTTACAACGATGCCCCAGTCCAGCATCCTCATTATTTGACTGAAACGTTCCCTTCTCTTTCACCACAATCATTTCCTGAATAATTTATACAGCAGCTAAGACCAGACACAAAGCAGGAAAATGTATTAGGGTCAAGTCATGCAGAAATTGCTTGCAGAGTGAGCCAGATTTGGGGCATACATGTAATACATGGTGTTTTGATATGGGAGACACTATAACAGGCTTTAATAATGATCTTCCTTCCTTACACATCAAATAAACGCAGGTGAATCAGGCTCCACTGAACCCAATCTGCATAACAATGACAGATTTCCCTGTTGGGGGTATGGGAGATGTGACCCCACCCTCTCTTTCATTCTTACTTGTCAGCTACTGTGTCATTGTCACATATTTATTGGCATGGCTATATTCTACTACCTTGCATGAATTATTTTTTCTTTTTAGTTCAGAGCCGCGAAACGCAATAAAACGATCTTGTAATCGGTGTCTTCATATGCAAAAATATGGTTATCACCACAAAAACAGTCGTGTTTGCTCAGCCATCCTGAGCTGAGCTGTTAATGTGCTAACACTTATCTCTGCTAGAACAGTCTGAAGGAGAGCTGGGCAGGCCAAAAGGTCAGTTAATGAAACACTTCTACCTGCATTAATCACTGAAGAACATCATTTTTGTTTCAACACATACAGTAAATACATAATATTGTATGCACTTTGCCAGAGAGAAGAGCATGTCGCTTGTCCTTCTTGTCCAAAATACTATTGCAACATTGGCTAATATATTGTTTTTATTTGAAGATGAAATAAAAATCAATTAATTATTATTTTTTCTTTGTTTTTGGTGTGTGCGAATGTAATCAAAGAATCAGGAATCTCCTGAAAACACTTAACCCACCGATTGGATAAATGAATTGAAATGTAAAAAAAAAAAAGGGCTTACAATGACAATACTAGTTTTAAATCACAGTGTCATTAATAAGAAAGCCCACAGGTCACATTAAGTGAAGCTTCCTTAATTATTTGCATTTCAATTCATTCTATTGTTTAGAATGAATCTGTGAGGATTACACCAGGGGTTATTGGGGCTCAGCCTACAAAGCTAATGCAAATGAAACTTCTTTTAAAAATCCAGTGACATTTCCAGATGACCTACAAATCCTTTTTAATTCAGTAAGAGTGCAACAACTATACTAGAAAAGACAGAATGTGTTTGTGTTATTCTCCCATGTGCTTGACAATAGTGTTATTTATGGAAGCCTATAGCTGCCTGGAAAAGATAAAAAAACAAAACTCAAGAATTTAGTCATGAAAAAAATCTAAAAAATGTGCTTGGCAGTGTAAATCACAACTATGAAATAAAAAGTCACAATTTTGACTGAAAATTATGCTACGTCATATTTCTTCTAAATCATGATTATTATGAGATGTTTGTCTTCTTATTTTAAAATCTTATTTTACTAAGTCAAACTAATAAATTATGAATCACTCAGTCAAATATGATGTACTAGGTCAAAATTAGGCTATATGTCATTATTTTAAATTAAAAATATTGACTCACTAAGTTAGAATAATTTCTTACTAAATTAAAATTATAATACTAGTCAAAATTGTCACTTAGAAAGTGAAAATTTTCCTTTAATATCATGACTTATCTTTCTTTTCCTTTTCCTGATGGAAACGGGCCTCCACAATAACGAAAAAAATTTGTGAATAGAAATTGGACCAGTGATTTGCTGCTGCACTTTTCCCTGGCTTGCCGTGTGCAGTTCACAAAATGAACAAAATTTCTACTTGTGTCTTGTAAGTGAAGTTGAATCTTGGGCCGAGAACTTTCTGTTAACTGGTGCATGTAGATACAAGCCGTGCAAATAGGTTAAGAGCGCGGACTGTAAAACATGGCCCATATAGAGCCTGAGTGTTCCTGTCTGTCGGAGTAAGAGCGCTGGACAAAAGCTCTTCTCTGAGGGCCTGTCTAAAGCACATTAAGGAAAGGTAGCCTGCTTGTACCATCTCTCTGCTGCAGTAAGAGAGAGCTATGGATTTTCTGTCTGAAGCGCTATCAAAGTCACTGGCTGCTTGCTTTCATGGGATGAGCTTTTAATAAGTCCTGCCAAATAGCGAGCTATAGAGGATGCATTATGATGTGGTTATGCTGTGTTATTATGGTGGGAGCGCATCATGTTGCCTATCATTTATCACTGAATTTCAGCTGCTGTAAGTGCTAAGCCAAAATTTAAAGTAGACAGTTTGGGAACTCACCAGTTTAGAGGATCTTGGCTGGCAGTGTCATATTTCCAGTATGAGATTAAAGTCTGTTCCTCCAGCGCTGCATGTCCATGTAAAAGCGGCAACACTCTGCGATGAAGCACATCAGGATAGTGGCCTCCTGGGGAAAACCGCGGCCTGTTCTCCCCACAACTGCAAAGGGTGGATTTCACTTGCTAATGAGCCAAGCACCTATCTTCCAGCCATTCATCAAAGTCTGCCCTGTGAGCTGCCTGTGTGTGAAGTGGATCCCATCATCACAGAACATTAGGTTTACTCACACCACTTTAGTCAGCGAGCTTCTAGGTAACCTCTGCTGGACAATGATTAACATTTGGCCAGCTGAATGGAACATTTGTTCATAAAAGTCTTTTGCCTGCAAACTGTAAAAAGTTCAAGAGTCGCCTGCAGTGAGAAAGTTCAATTAAGTAACTTCATTAGAATAAGCAGCAATGATAATGACATTTATGACTATTTAAATGCAGTTTACTTTCACTCTTGGCAACCAGCGTCGACTCTTTAAACTACAGCAACAGATTACACTCAGCACTAATTTGTTCTTGTGCCCCATTAGTAATCCAACCACCATTACCAGGAATACAATCCATGCTTTCCCTCGCATGCCCCCTGCTGACAGTGCATTAGTACAATCCCCCTGACTTAAAAAAAAATCACAATTCCACTAGTCATCAGGCAGACATTTAACAAGTTTATTGAACATCAATGACACATGGCCTAGAAGGGACATTTTACTCAGACTGAGACATAAAGTACAGTTGAATCACCTCACTGAAGCCCTTTTTCGATTGGTGGAATTGAACAGAAAAATCTGCTCAATACAAAACAACCTAAAAAAAGGCAGCACATACAAAAAGCACTGTTCGTAAGAACAATGCAGATGAGAAAAACTGATGAATCCACTGAAAGTGAAATTAGGAATAACTGTGAGTAGTATTTCTGCAGAAGAGACTTGAGCAGTGAGAAACATCTTTTAAGCTTGTACAAGACGAGGACACATAATAATATAATACATTTTAATAGCCCTATAAGTACTACTGTGAAGCTGGTATTGTTTGTTGAAATCGTGTGGATGTGTATTCTAACCTACTGTCAGTTCTGTTGCTGTAGTTTGTGGTGTTTTGTACTGGACTGCATTAGATTGTACAGAAGTTCCCATTATTTGGTCCTCCAATCAATCCAACAGAACTAAAATAGTGTCTCAGTTCAAAGGGTTTCTAAAAATCTTAACCCTCTTTGTCTTTTTACCTTTCTGAGCAACTGGATCTGCATAAACAAAAATATTTACAACAGGATGACACACGATGCAAAACAGTAATTACATGATATTTGCAGAGAACATCTGGTCAAAAAGAAGGTGACAATCCATAAAAAAACAACAATCAAACTGTAGTTAGATGTATCAGTTCGCAGCACTGGCACTGGCTTGACCCATTTGACCTCTGACCTCTTGTGATTCCTGTGCCATTTTTTTGAAGTAGCGCTCAGCACGCAGTTCCTCAAAGCAGAATTCGGCAGCGCCGCTGAGCAGAAGCTCTTTACAGTACATGCTCTGCTCTTGTGGCTTTCCTGACTCTGCCTCCTTCTGTTGCAGATGATGCTCCTGTAGTCTCTTCAGAGGAGTTTCCTCTCTGCACGGCTTACGCGCCGATAAAACTGTGTTCACTGCCGGGTTGATCTTACATGGAGTCCTGAGGAATGGAAGAAATTAATTTCATGATCTATTAAAGGAGCCAAAACTAATGATAAATGTAACATGGCCATGACTCAAATAGAGGTATAGATTTCTTTGTCTGTGCAACTTCCCTGAGAAATGTATTATTATATGAAACAGAAAATCAGCAAATCATAACTTAGATTGTAACAGGAGGTGCTTTACGTAAATATCAAAATTGCTGATTCATTCATTTCAGTGCCAGACATCAATTTCAGGAATATGTTGCTTCTTATCATCATCAACCTGAATGCATGATGTACATTCAATATCCAACGAATAAAAGCAATGAATCAAAACTGCAGATAAAAGGTAGATTCTTGTGGTCACTCACATTGTTGGAGGCTGGTCCGACTCCTCAACAAATGGTTGGAAGGTAGGTTTGGGAGGCGGTGGAGCCATAACAGTATGCCCAAATTTGGACTTCTGGGGTATCTATGATGCACAAAAAACATAAGTGTTAAACTGACGGGCCTGGGTTATATTTTACATATTTAAATTACGTAATGTAACACCTGCTTGTGTCATACCTTGACATCACACCATTTTTCTGGTCTCTGCTCATTCTCCTTTGCTCTAGAAGTGGGAGGAGCCATCCAAGGCTCCATTTTAGGCTCTGATGGACCAGCACTTTGAGTCTTGCTTTCATCAAAGATCACCAGCTGACTGTTGGAAGCATTACCGAGAACAGGGGCACCACGTGACTGTAGGCCTCCAGAAATACCTGTCCACAAAGCCATCAAACACTTACATTAAACATCTTTTCCAACAATAATGCTGTTGATTAAAAGAGCTGGAATATTTTAAAGTTTCAGCTGACTGTTTCACGAAATGTGTAAATTACATGTGTGTGCTTACTTCTAATTGCAGGTCCAGTTCTGTTGACAGGAGCAATGGCTTTTTTCTTCCCTCTATGTTTGAGGTCAACCAAAGAAACTCTCTCAGATTGTTTGGGCTCATCATCACTATCCTCCCCCTCCTGCACATTCATCATCACCTGTCGGGCCACACGTGCCTGCAGAGCCCTATGAATAACAAATGATTATGATTATGTTGAAAACAGGGAAATAAAGCACTTTCCAAACGGTGATGTTTATTTATCTCAAACTGTTCTGCATTGATTCATACCTATGAAACTGCAGGAGCTTATCATGTGGCTCAGCACACTTCTTGAATCCCTCCTTGTAGACCAGGTCTGCTTTGCGACTGTTGCCTTGATTTTCATACTCCTCAGACCAAGCGATGTATAAGGATGCCTGTGTCACTCCTATTCCCTGCGCTTGCATGTACCTGTAAATGTCCAAGGGCTCTGGGCATGTCTCTGCCTATAGACACACAATGCACATGTATGGCAAACGTTATTACTGCTGTATGAATTTGTCAGAGCAGCAAAATTAGTCAGGGGTTAATTATTACACATACAAATTTGATCCAGAGGTCAACATAGCGAGGGTCGTTGTGATATTTCTTTTCCTCTGTGAATCTGGTCGCGACCCGTTCCAACAGAGTGTTGAGGTTGCTCTCCTTTCCTCCCTGAGGGAAGGTTTGCTCTGTCCACTTTATATACCTGTGAAAGACAGATGCATGCAAGGATTTAATATAAAACCTCCCAGATTTAAGAGTAACACGTATGACTACACTTTACTTTTTACATATTTCACTTACCGATCCCAAACATCAAGCGGATCATCTCCCTCGTACATTCGCAGTTCAGACTCAAAGGCCCTGGAGAAGCAAAAAAACACAAAACTCCATCATTATATGAAAACTGCTGGGAAAAACTGTTCAGCAGAAATTGCCAGCACCAATCCAGCTGCAATGTATTAAAGCTCATCCATACTGTCTCTGTTGGTTGATGGCAGAGCTGAGCCCATCCTGTTGTTGACTAAGTGCTTGATGTAAGGCTGATATGTCTCTGCCCCGCCGCAGTGGCTGGATGTTTTCTTTGCTCAGCTCCCATTCCACATCTCCTCCTTCTGCCATTGTGGAAATTAAAACAACGAGATGCCTACACAGAGACACAAGTGTATCAGTCACTTTTTGATTTTTTTTTTTTAAGTCCCCTTAATTGTTTTAAAATCTCTTCCTGCATTGATGATCTTTTCACTGAATGTCATTTTCAAGAAGGCAAATTTCCACTATGAGTATAAGTATATTTAACTAGGTTTGTACCTCGTAATGCATTTTCATGTATAATATTCCCCCATATAAATATTGTCTACTATACACTTATTATAATAATAATCGTTGTTCATTATAATCATAATCATCATTCAGAGCTTAGTGCTTGAGTGTGCAAACTGGACAGAAAAGGAGTAATGCGAATCATAAACAGGAATATTACATGAATATTCTTGTTATATAACATGACAGAATATTAGTAAGGAGGTGTAATAACATAATATCTACACAGGAATGGAACAATTAAAATGCAAACTGGTAAAATGTTACGATCTTACACAAAGCATGTAACACAGAAACAAAATAGTAGGCTACTACTTGTAGCTAATGTCTGACAACAGTGACCTAAAAGAGTTACAAACGATACTGAAGGCATGACGTGTGGGAGCTAGCACACCAACTAGCTAACATTCGCTTTCGATCGGTTTCGTCGATGTTGTAGCCAAATTAAACGGTCACATATAAAAAAAAACTGTTCGTCTATAAAATTGCGCTTTTTCATACCGCTTACAAGCCTCCTTTGCCTTTTTCCAGATTATAGAACAAGTACAAAGCTGTAGCACGGATCGCTGTTGAACGGTCCGTTTTGTGTTTTGAACGAAGACCGCGAGATAATTTGGAGAAAGCTGATTGGAGGAACCAGAAACAGGAAAACGTACATTGACGTCACGCCGCATCTTCCGGAATGGTTCCGGTTTTGATTTTAGCAACGCTGAAAGGTTGAAAACAGGCAGTTAGCTGCCAACTTATTTTTCGTTGACTCGAAATTTTCGTTTCTCCAAATATTTACCCACAATAGCAGTACCGGTACAAGTATAATTGCCTGTCACATGACTCTACATGCGTCGGCATGGACAACCGTTGTTTTTGTTGTGCATCAAAGTTCAGCCTCTTCAAGAAGGAGGTAAGGTCTGGCTGGCTCATAATAATCACGTAGGTATACAAACGAAAACGGATAGTAAATGTGTAATTTACGTTGCTATGTCCCCACAGCTGGGCTGTAAGAGCTGTGGCCGCTCCTTCTGCTCCAGCTGTTTGACTTTCAGTGCTGTGGTGCCTCGCTGTGGCACCACCCAACAACAGAAGGTGTGCAAACAGTGCCACGGCAATCTGACAAGGTAAAGGCCAAACCAGAAAAGAACAAAGAATTAAATGTGGTTATTTCATAAGCCTTAAGGCCTCTTACCTGTCTTTGTCTCTTCATTTTTAGTGGGGAGTCTCAAAGCAGTGCTGGAAGATGGTCCCCTCCAGAAAATTACAAAAAGTGAGTATATGATCAAATTTGAAAAACAACACGTTGTCAATACAACAGTTTCATGATTGTTCATGTTTCTTTCATAGACGGGTCGCTGCATTTGAGGCCAAACAGCAGGGACAGTCGACACAGCCTCTTGCACATGGAGGATGTAGAAATAGCAAAGGAGGCCATCTACCTGCCAAAGGCCTGAGCAAAGAAGATCAGGCTATTGCTGAAAGACTTCAAAAGCTCAAAGAGGATACTACACCCAGTAATTAAATTTTTAGCACCTACTACTTCGATTTAATCTGATAACTATAGTAATAACATCTTTTCTCTTGTCAAAAGTCACTGTAAGCTTTTTACCTCTTCTTCAGAGTCTATCCCCTCTGAGAGAGATCTTGAGTCTCGCCTCGCTGCTCTGAAAGCTCCCAGCCGGCCAGTGCCTTCTGCAGAGGAGATGGAGGACCGTCTGGCAGCTCTGCGGGGTCTGCCTCCACAATCTCAAGTTCCTCCAGCTGTGAGCTAAGCCCCATCCTACTTGTTTGTAACTCCTCAGACCTTGCACTACAGCCCGGTGACAGCATAAAATATTTGACGTTATTAGAAGGAAATGCATGGTAAATAGTTTGCTATAACTGCTTACCAGCATATGTACTTGTGTGTTCATCTGTACAGGTGCACAAGCCTCCAGATAACAGGACTCAGACTGAACAAGCCAATGATCTGCTTAATCAGATGACAGAGGAAGTTGCCATTGATGAGCAACAATCAAATCCTGAATGCAGTAAGATCGTACTCCTCTCACTGTTTTCACTCATATTCAATTGATAATTCATTATGTGGGATTACACAATGACCACAGCACTGTGTAACAATCTTGCAGATTATATCAGATTATATCACCGTAATCAGGCAACAAAATCTCACCTCATTCAGCTACTATGTGGGTATCCCAGATATGTTCAAACCTATTATTCTCCCTGCAGGTGCCAATGGCCGTATGAATGATCTTAACAAGGGGGAGGGGGGGATACTGGATGAGAATTTGGAGGAGAACCAGGATGCGGTCAAGCAGCTGGAGGTTGAGAAAGCCCGTCTGCTGGAGGAGGCCATGGAGGAGCTGAGGAAGGAGCGGCATTCCCAGGATCAGATCCTCCACATGGCCAAGAGGATGGCCCAGCTGAAGGGGCAGGACCCAGACAAAGGTAGATAACATGTATTACTGACATACCACTGTCTTTACCGTATCTGTTATCTATGGTTTTACACCACAATATCAGATATACAGTATGATACGATATATGATAAAAGTTCTTAGTAATCATTGTGGCCATGAGAGAAGTGTGGATGTGCTAGTGTATCAGAAACCTGTCACTATTTATTCTTTTTTTTTTCATATCACTTCTAGTTACTATGGAGGACTTCCAGCACCCTGACAGTGATGAGGAGACTGAGGAGGAAGCAGTGAGGAGAGTGTTGAAACAGGTGTGGAGCTTAAGGCAAATTAAACTTTATATTGTGATATAGATGGTAATGACACATATCACACCCATGGTATGGAGAGCTAACTCAGACCAGTCTGGGCGGCCACAAGGGGCTGCTATTTTGCCATTTTAATTATTTGTAATGTGAACTACAGACATGCTCTGAAATTCTTATTTTTCTGTTTGTTTGTTTTTTTTCTTGTCCAGCTCTCAGAAGAAGCTGCGCTGGATGAGGCCAGTGGCTACAACATACCTTTAGAACAGAGTGGACCGAGGAACACAGAAAAGAAAAAAACTTCAAAGAAACCGGTACTAAACAACAGCCAAAATACAAAATTCATACATTTTTCTAGCTGTTAGAGAGAATAACATTGTATCCCTTGATGTTCTGATGTGTTTTAAAGACACAGGCTCCAGCTCCCAGGAGTAGGATTTCACCAGCTGCTGTAGCACATCAGCCATCAGACAGTGATGAAGATGAACTTCCATGGTGCTGCATCTGTAACCAAGACGCCACGCTTCGCTGTCACACCTGTGATGGAGACCTTTACTGCAACCGCTGCTTCAGGTAGTCCAACATACGCTCATTATAATAGGTACTACAAGAATTCTAGTTTCCCCACTCAGCTTTGCATGGGAATCTTAAATCTGATGCCAAAGAAAAAGATGCCTGTGATTTGGAATGTATACCATGACCCAGATACATTGTAGGCAGGCTGCTGCCATACTGTTCAGCAGCATGAATATAAAGTATTTAGTGTGATGAATTATCAATCCACACTCCATTATCTCCCCAGGGAAGGCCATGATAAATATGACAGGATGGAGCATCGCACCACCAACTACACTGCGCCAAAGAAGAAGAGGAAGACATGATAGTTAGATTGTGCTGTAGGTGTTTGCCTTATCAGGCTCTTGTCAGTCATCACCCTTAGACTTGTGCTTTAGCCTTAAGTGACCTCTTATTGTCTAAAAAACTGTGTCTCAGAGTTTTAAACACCACCTATTATCTAAAGCAATCCAGAACTCCTCATTTAACCTCTAACTTATCGTATCCAATCTGTCCAAAGTGGATATAAATATGTGTCTATGTAGACCTCAGGAGGAGCAGCATCTGCTTTCTATAATTGCAAACACTGATCTAGATGAACAGAATAATCAATTAAACAATAGGTAAGCAAAGCATAGACATAGACTTTAATGCAAATGCAATACAGTGTATATATAATGAGTGGAACATAGCTTTTATTTTTTCTGTAATGTATGAAAATAGAGGTAAGTGAATCTTGCAGAGGCTGCTAGACATGTTGTATTTTAGCAAAACTGTACCGCTACACACAGAAAAGTTTTAAGCTGTCCAATGCAGTAAGACGCTTGAAGTTTTTTCTTCTGTCACCTGTCCTACTTCCTAAAGGCAACAAAGGCTCATCTTAGACTCACATTGCACTTGTCACCATTGGATAGTTTTTTTTTTTTTTTGAATTGACAACACATACAGAAAGCAGACACATCATGAGCTCATCTGCAGTGATGCACAGTCCCAGACTACTGTCAGCTCTGGACCGAAGAAGCATAGAGGAGTCAGTATAAAAGGATTAGTGAGGGCTTTGTTTCTTTTGGCAGGCACTGCAGTCACTCTTGTAATCTATGTTTGGCTGCAAATCTGACATGAGCATTGCCTTTCTTGTCCTTCTGTGTAATTTAATTATAAAGGAAGAAAAAGTGTAGGGCGCTATATCAAGTCTTTTAAGAATGCAGCTTATTTTTTAGTTGTATTTTCAACACTAAAGCCTTTCTTTTTTTTAAAGTTATCATTACTTGACAAAAATGTCTCAGTCTGACAGGCCTTGTTAGAAGTGTAGTGTTACAGTATGGATGGCCTCTGTGTTAGAGAATCAGGAGTGGAAGTGGGGCGAACCAAGCAAATTACTATAATGGAGCCCTCAGCCAAAAGACCCTCTGTGTATGACAGAGAGATGGCCAGAGTGCAGTTTCATCAGTGTGCATTACTGTCTAGCTAACTGAGGAGAAACCATAATTACACTCTCCTCCGGGGGCTTGCTCCATTAACGGTTGTATGGAGGCAGTTGCTGTGTTTGCCTTTTCTGGCCATGTCATACACGCACAACAGACAGGAAATGGATGAGGATAATGGATGCATACTTAATGGACTTTTCTGCTGCTGATTTCACTGTGTTTACTCCTAGACTTGACATGTCAACGTCTCCTTTGTTTCCATCACTCTGTTGAAAAATTCATGGTAGAAGAAAATAGAACCATGTATTCTGGGAATGATATGCCGACAGCTGTGCTACAGTAAAGTCTGTAGACTGTAGGGTGTTATCAGACTTTAAAAACAAATGTTTCAGAGCAGTAATAAAGGTCAGTTGTGGTAACAGCATATCTTAGTTGGTACTATAAACTGCTGGGTATTATGGACATTACGCTCAATATTTATTTGTATATGTGGAATTAATCATTTCTGATGATATCTGTTGGTCAGTCACTTGGTTGACTTTGCTTGTGAAATCACATTTAACCCTTTTTGATAATTCATCAACAGCCTTGTCTTGAAAATGTTCAATTTTATTTTGACGTACAACACTGTTATATCAGAACAAAAATATTTATGTACATAAATAGGCAACTGAAAATGTACAGTCTTACACAAAAAAAAAAAAACAGTCCGTCTGAGTAATAGTCAATACAGATTTATCTCATGTGCAGTATTGGTATGTTTATGGGAAACAAAATGTTATAGCAGTCCATAAATTAAAGCGAAATAATAATAATAATAAAAATTCCATTCAAAACCCAACTGCTCTGGTGTTAGACTGATACTGACCCAGGAAGAGAGTCCCACTGACATGTGAACCGCACATACAGGCATCCTAACAGTTAACTGGGGGGAAGATAAGAGGCTCCACATTGTCTCAATTCTTTATTTGACCTATAATTATTTCTTCAAGGGACCTGACATTTTGCGTAGACCCTTTATCCTGTAGAGTAGCCCGTTGATAAAATCCTGTGGGGAAGATGAAGAAAATAGATTTTCTTTTTTTAACAGTAACAGTAAACAATCTTTTTTTTTCTGTTGAATATTGAAATCTTTTTTATGCTAGCGTGTAATTATTTATAAGTAATGGGATTTTTTTTATTTTTTTTGTCTCACCTCTTTTGGCTTCCCACATTCCTGCAACAGCTCCTAACAAAGGAAACAAACAGAAACAGGCTCATTTACAACACTGGACATTGCTTTTTCACTGCAAACATTGCAACATTGGATTCCAGCAAGGGTCAAGTGCTTGTTAAATTATTACCCCACATAGCAAACAGTCAGGTATGTACCCAGGTGTTAAAATGTATAACTTCTCTGGCTGGACTCCTGGGCCTCAGGTGGTCCCTTGTTTGCAGACTTGCAGTTTTGGAGACCAGTTCCATTATATAAAAAATGAGTAGAAGTTGAATTGTACAATCTTACGTGCAGTCGGGTTCTCTGCCCTTCATCCGACAGCTCCAGGAGCTCGTCTATGTCAATCTCTAACTCTGGAATCTCTTCCTCCTGTAAGAGCAGAGAGAAATAAGAGTTAGAGAAAATATTCCTTTTTTACTATATTGCTCACGGTTGTGCTTCTGCATAGCTCTTGCAAACGCTGTATAATGTCGGCTTCTTGCCGTCCTTCCACTCACAGTGGTAAGACTGTCCACACCAGTGAGCAGAGTCATTCAGAAGGAAAAGACAGAGCGAAAGATGTGATCCAGAATGTGATGCAACATGGCAAGGATTTAACTGCAATACAGTGGTATATAAGCTGTTGGATTGTAAAGTTTTAAAGTGACAAGTCTACATACTTTTATCACCTGTGTTAGCAGTGTTGGCTATGTTGTAGAAGTAAGGATAAGTACTGTTTTCCTTCCTGAGTAATTACTCATAACAATGATGTGATTGATGATGTGCTGTGCATGAGAGAGAAGCTAAAGAGCACTGAGGCATGAAGGCAAAAGGGCTCCAGGAGGCCATACTTGCCACATGGCACCATCAGATTTCATGGATGGTTTACCCTGCTGGCATTTAGCTCAGATATTACTGAGAGCGTATTTCCACTTTACATTTTTTCTAAAGAATATATTCATCTTGGATCGGTTGTGCCACGTTGGAAATTAAGATATAAACCCACGAGCAGCATTCACTTTAATATAGTGAACTGTGTAATATAGAGAACCGTGTGTTTTCCGGAAGATTGTGTAACCTCGAGTTAAGATTGTAAAAAAAACAAAACAAAGGGGCACAGAGTTTCAAGTTATAAAAAGCAAATATTGCAAAGTAATCAGTTCATATCGCAAGCTCTTATCCGCACCTTTCAACTACATTTTCAGAGGGAATGAGGAGTGCTCACTGGAGGGATACTGAACACTTAGATATCTGGAGTCAGCAGGTATAGACTCATATTTGACAAGTGGGGCCTCTTTTTAAGAGGAATATTTTCCGGTTGGGGAGTTTTCATGGCTGGTGAGGATGGGGCTCGCACAGCTTTCTGGATGAGGAGAGAGCTAATCAATGTGGAAGTGCTGAGTGGCGGAATAGATGGGCCCACCTTCAGAGTCCCCTGTGCCCTCTCTAACTGATACATGCTGCCAGTTTGGACCCCATGTGATTGTGCTGATGTCTGCAGGATGCATGCAGGGCTGAACTTGTTTTATTTATTTATTTATCTACTTATTTTTTTGGTCATGCTGTACATTTCTTTGTTGTGTGGGCTTTGCCTTACCAGCTCTAATGTGTTAGGCTGTGAATGGTTCTTGACTGACCAGGCACTTCTAGGTGTTTTGTGTTCATGATCTAGTGCAGAATCTTTTAAATCTATCGCCCAATTCTCTTTTCTTAATCCTGAACATGCAGCTTTATCTTGCCATATATAGTTCTCTGCAAAAATGCGGTCATGAATTCAAGTGGTTATTTTTAAAACTTTTGTTTTTGCTTTTGGTCAGTTTTGTTAAGTGGGTGTAGTCTCTTTCCCTTCTTGGCACTCCATTGTAAATATTAATAACTCATGTAAATGTAAATAACTGCTCACATTTGCTGTTGTGATGTTCCCTTAGCTTTGGCTGATGTTAAGAGTTATGATTATTTATTTATCCTGCGTTAATTGTACAGCACTCTATGTCCAGTAAGTAAAGACTAAATGTGACAATGAAACCTACCACTACATGAACTGTGAGAATAAAAAAACTGAAATAGACTCCTTAATTTGCACTGCTCTTAAACCTTCTCCGCCTGCCCTGTGACTATAGGACCACGCAGAGCACCACTGAATATCAATGAGAGACATTTTCACTGAGCTGAGGCGAACATGTGCATTCATCATGAAGAAATGCGATACGACCCTTCCAGTGACTTTTCAGTATTTCATATTGAGCGCGGTCACAGTTTTCAGCTTGGTGAGAGTTACTTTCATTGTCTGAGGAAAGCAGCATTTTAATGAGGCCTCTGGGCAGAAATGTCTCAGCAGCACTTTTTGAAGTTAAAAGCAACAGACTGAAGCTAAAATGAACGTTGGCACTAATATTGGAATTCATGAATATAAAAGCGGTTCTCAGAGGATTTCGGGTTCAGACAGCAGCACAGATGCAGTCTAAATAAGCAGCTGAATTTTGTCGAGATTAGATGACCTCCACTGGAATTTATAATTCAGAATCAGAAATGTTTCATCATCGTCGTGACCTGATTGTTTCTGTCAGGACTTCTGACTTAAAAAAAAAAAAAAGTTTATTCATTTTTTTCTTTTAAGTGTTTAGTTTGATTTGATTATGTTTTCAGACAAACACTTACTTGTTTTAGGGTAGCGCTATAAACTGATCGGTCAGTCAGCCCATGCAATGCTTGTTGTGAAATTGAGTATTGATACTCATGCCCCCCAGTGAATGATTTCTAATGATTTTGGTGACCCCCGACCCATCGTCTAGGGCAACCCTCAGGCCAAAATTGTCCCTTGACCTTTGCAAGGCATATTGAAAGCCAGACTTTCCTTGAAATTAAAGGTGGATATTCGTGGCGCCTAAGGATTATCCGTGTCCCCCGTCAAGGACAAAGTTTCCACTTGTACAAAAGTCTATTGGGCAGGTTACCAAGATATTTATTCGGTGCATTTAAGCTACTCAGAAGATGAACCAAACTGATTGTGGAGTTCCACTGACCTTTTCTCTATCAACGCTGTCACGTCGAAATTTCCATTTGGCATATTTTAAATTATGACGTACAGATCTACCCACTTGGGTCATAACATGATTTTTCCTCTTGGGCAGCTCTACAGTGAACAACACCAAAGCTCTGCACCAAACCATCAGCTCTGTGACCCACTCCTTGTGTTTGCTATTATAATGTAAGGGAAACCATGCCCAGGAAGTCTAGCTGTTTCGATGAGATGCCAGTTCTGTGTTGAACTTATCAGACCCTTCCTTTTTCCTGTCAGAGGCACAAGCTGCCCACAGATCAAAATATTCATCAACGTTACCCTGTGAGTCGTGGCAAAGTTTAAAGAGGCTAAAAAATGTATCATTACATAATAATAAATGATAATTAAAACGAATGAAATAATGCAATGGTTGCTCTGTGCTTGCAACGAGTCCAAAACAAATTTATGGTGTAAATTCATTTTTAAGGATTTTAATAAAACAGACCTAAAAAAAAACCTGATAGATGAGTGACAGAAGGGAAAACACTGATTTGGGCTCTGGGTTACTCTAAATGTGGGATCTTCAAGTATATTGAGAACTGTTTTTCCACCTTTTTCAAAAAAAAAAAATTAAGAAAAATTGACCATTATTCAAAAGGTGTGAAGTTTGCAAAGAGGGCGGTGACTCCAGACCGAGGCAGCACTTGTATGAATTAGAGATGCAGCTAAATAATTCAGGTGGTGACACAGGGGACTGACGGTAAATGCTTCCACGCGGAAGAGTCAGAGAACCAACAGAGTATACTTCCCCTGAGCCTATGCAAAATTCATCACACTGGCCTGTGCACGTGGACAAGTCGTGTCTAACTCCACACAAGTGACTAATGCAAATATCAAGTCTATCCCAACTGGAAAGCTAAGACCTCGTTTTCAATATGGCAAGGATGTGGATTATCTTTCATCACCTTATCAATCGTTCCGAGATCCCATCCTTCAGTGAGCTGGGGGAACGTGCACATTCACTATCTGCATTGTACATGTGCTGCACATTAATACTTATGTTATATTATGTTAGAAGCAGTACATGAAAGGCTGCAAACGGGAAATAATTGTATGTTTCTGGGACGAGATCAAAAGGGTAGACGGGGAAAGACTTCTAATCTGTTTTTGTTATCCGCATGTCCTGGTTTCCACTAATGTGATTTATTCCACCCTCTGCCTCACAAGCATATTACCATATATTACCACAAGGAAGAAGGCTTGGGGTGTAAATGGAATAAAGCTCATAAAATAAGCATTGTGATCAGAAAAACTCTTGCACAACATTAGAAATCCGTAGCACTCAGCTGTGAACAAGGGGTTTTGAATTAAACAAGCCTGACTGTCTACTGGTCCAGATACAGATTTAAAAAGAAGAAGATAACTGGAGATACTAGTTATCTATCATTACATTTGCTCCAGAGATCTTCCATGTCAGCTAGTCAGTCAGATGGATATGCATGCATCCTCATGTTCTGCGGCATCAGTATACTGATGTATTCAAAGGGCTCCTTGGGAGTGAAAGTGGATGCCAGACAGAGAGGTGGCTGCAGGGCATCTACAGCCAGGCCCTGTCTCTGTGTGGTTCGAGAATTAAATGAGAAACACTTTGTCTCTGCCTTTCGGAGGCGGTGTTGTTGTCATCTGATCTGCGTCGTCATTAGGAAGCCCGTGCTCCTTAACAGGCGCCCCTTATTCCACTGTGTGCCATGCCGCCTCATGTGGGCGACGAGACATCTGTTGCCATGGTTTCCCCTCAGAGAATGCCAAGTGAATCAATATGGAGCCTTTGACATAACTGGATTGTATCCCAACACACAGGAGTGGAGTTGTGGAGGTTGTGTTGCTGTGCATGAGCTGACTCATGTCTCGCTGTACTCCCTCGCACACAACCATCTATGCAATGAAGCCATTAATTAAGCGCACTATAGAAATAATGAGTGCACATTTCCATGCCAAAGCTCTTATTTTCATAAATGCACTTTAATAATATAAAGTTTTCTGCATGTTTATTCAAACTACATGCTTCTCTAATGTCAAATTGTGTGACACAGTATCTAAGTATGTATTTTCAGTCACGCATAGTAATTGAGTGACAAGAATGTGTCTGCAGAGAGACAGGATACATACCGACAATAAAACAATGACAAAATGTCCTGGAGGCCACCATAACACTACGACATAAAAACTGCAGCACATAAAGTGCATTTAAACCTAAAAATGTCCTTCATTTTTATTACTTACTTACCTTATCTGCCACTTTATTACTTCATCACACAGTTACAGGGATATTGTTCTTGTGCTCTCACTTTTTTCCCTCCTCAATATTACTCTCTCTCCTGGTTCTACTGATCCTAGAATCGTAGCTATTCAACTTCACACTGTGTAAATCCATCATTTGAATGCCTACATGTGGCCCTATGTTTAAAGCCGTGCAGGTGTTGCGTTGTCAGGCTTGCAACAAGCTTTCAAATAATCATATCTTGGCAAAATTATCTTATTAGTATGGTGGAATACCACACAGCTGATACTGCAGTCAGGTTGAAGACACATGACGGCTTGTGTGCCAAAAACTGCAGCCATTAAGCACAGCTACTTGCCTCCCACCCACTCCTCTATTAGGTCGCTGTAATCTCTCATGCATGATGTATTGCCCACCACAGGCACCTATGAGCAGTTCCAGCGCCTCTCTAGCACCCTTCCTTCACCTCCTCAGGCACCCAACACAGTGTATGTCTGAGTGTGTGGCTGTGTGAGCCAGCCCTTCCCTACCTCACAGTCAAACAGCAGGTGCAGCTGTCCGTCGATCCACTCCTCGATATCCAGCCTCCTCTGCAGGTCCTTGCGGTTGTATTTGACTGTCAGCTTGCCCAACTTGCGGTGTGCAGGCTCTTCTGTTTTGTTCGTTGCCTGGAACATCACCCTGGACTGGGTGCTTGGCTCTGACGCCATGGCTTCCACGGCCTCAGGAGAACCGTGGAAACACACTGAGCTGTATCTCACTCACACACACACACACACACACACACACGCAGGCACACACACACACACCTTCAGGCTCTGAAACGTTTGTCTTGCACACCGGCTCCCCTACTCTGTCTCTAGTGAACTGCTGTTCCCATGCGTGTCTCCTGTTATCTTGCCGAGTGTTTCGTGTTCTCCCTCTCTATAATGCTGGCTCTAGTTCTCTGCCTGTCCTTGTCCTCGCTCTCTCCCTCTCTCTCTCTCTCTCCAAAGCTCACTGTCTTGCTCTCCTTCCCTCCTCCTCGTGCAACACCCACTGGCTGCACTATCAGGAGGATGGTAATGAGATATGCCTTTGTGTGTGTATGTGTGCAAGTTTGTGCATGCATTTGTGTGTGTGCGTGTGTGTGTGTATGTGTGTGGGTGTGTGTGGGTGTGTGTGTGTGTGTGTGTGTGTGTGTGCGCACATGCACCTTTTAGGGTGTGTGTTTGCTTTTTGCTCTCTTCCTCTGTGTTATAGGAGGTGGGAGAGCGTAGGTCAATTACAGCAATAAAAAGTGGAAAAAGGGTGCAAGGGCAACCACTGCAATCAAGTTAGGATTATTACTCTGGCAGAAAATATGCCGACATGTCCTTCTGATATCAAAACATATATAAATACATGTGTATTTTTCTTCTTATATCTCCACTCATGTGGTCTGAAGACATAGCTATCATCTGTGTACCAACACAGCAGCCATATTTTTATATTATTATTTACTAGGTAAGAGTATCTCAAGTATTTATCTGCTCAAAGTCAAAAGGGTTTGACATGCTATGGGCTCTTGTGTTCACAAACACGTCCAACAATAGCTGGGTCCCCCTGACAGGTGAGCCAGGGTTCCTCTAGTGTGATAGCTGCCCTGTCCTTTATAACAGGCATTATCAGGTGTACGTTTAATAAGCCTTGAAGTCAAATTGGCATCCTCAGTTACGCACCCATACATAATGGATGAATAGGAGAGCACTGTTTATGGCTGTTTAGAAGTCAAATGTCAAATAAAAGTCTTGAAAACCATCAATGTTTGCAAAGTCAAACATCAACAGCAGCATATAACCCAAGGTCAGAAAATTCATAGTTGTACCTCCCAGAGCCAAATTATTACAGGTGAGAAAACAGAGACAACAGGCTGCAGATTTTCCACAGATCCTATTACGATATGAATAATGGGGTTCAGTTTTTTGTTTTGGCAGGGACTATCAATCAGCCATAGCCGCGCGTGTTCACCCACTGATGCACCGTCTGTTACAAACACTGAATTATTGAGTGCCTCCAGCAGCTCACCTTTCCAGGCAAACAAATTCATTCATCTCGTCTTATGCTACTTGGTTCTACACCGTCGGCTTGTCTAAAACAGGGACGTTGGACAGGAGACCTGCGTTGGGCCTTCTCACCTCGGACCTGGCTGGGTGACTCATCCTAGGAGAAAGAGAAGGAAAAGAGGGGCAGAAAAAGTTTGTGGATGTAACCTTTTTTTTTTTTTTTCCAAAAACCAATTACCCCCCTGGCTGAATCTGTCTGGGATAATGATAAAAGCCAAAATAATAAACCAAAATATAAAACCAAACCAAATAATAATCTCCAGCTGTTGATAGGTACACGCTGGTTTCATGACTCATCACATACTGTAATTTGATGACTCAATGCGTGAATCATCTCAGTATCACTGTTATTACACGAAGAAGATTGCGGCTCAAGCAAATTTAAATGATAATATGTGTTAATGATTACACTGTATGTGATAAAGCATGAGCCAAAACGCATGTTTTACAAATTTTTGTGAAAAACGAATAACCCCCCCAGCTTCGTCTTCAGCTGTTGGTGGCATCATACTGCCACCTTCTGGATTAAAGCTGGTACATCTGAAAGATGAAGTCCAGAAAAAGATCAACTCCGGTCATTCCAGTTGGTGTTCGATCTGCTGACACTGTCTCAGCTTTTTACACTTGTCTTGTTTTGTATGTGTAATGATTTCTTTGTTTGTCGTTTTACCTTATTGTCATAGTTTTTCACTTGTTATTGCGTAGAAAAACACCTGCACTAGAAAACGTCGATGCTCTTTCCTTAAAAAAAAAGTCCTATAGCCTATAAATAGAAATTATTACTATTATTTCCAAACTTCTTTAAAAAAAAAAAAAAGTTAATGAAAAAGGTAAAATACATCTTTCTTTCTATATGAGGAATACCAAAGTAAATAATCCCTTAGTAATCAACATAATTCCATTATATTTAGCAATCTTATTGGACACAGTGTTTTTCCCTGTCTCACCTGTAAAACATATCTATGGCTCTCTAGTAGCTGTACAGTTGTTTTTGTACTCTTGTTGGCAGGATTACTTTTGTGTGGGGGAAATCCGTAATGACTAAATCAAAATAAATTAGAAACGTTGCTCAATGTAAAAGCTGGTGGATTAACTACAGTCCTCTCCCTAAAAAGGTAAAGGTTATCTTAGGTGAAGGGGCACAAAAATGGGGAACTTTCAAACAAAGTTTCATAAGGTGAACCACCACTAATATGGGCAAAATAATAAAAAAAAATGTTATCTGATAAATAAAAGTAACTAAAACTTTATGTAATACTTTTCAAAACCAGGTTTCTTAATTGTTTCACAGTTACAAAGGAATTTGTTAGAAAGTTAGAAAGAAATGTAAATTTATACCACAGAAAAAAGACTACACGGTGAAGAATAATTAAGTAGAAGACTATAAAGTGTGTGAGAGCGTGCGCACACACACAAACACGCGTGCACACACACGCACATGCACACAAAGCTCTGTTTTTTTTTTTGTTTGTGGCCTCAACAGCCAGAAGGGAGTGGCATCTCAGGAGTGGAATTTCACTTCCTGTATCTCTCAGGTGACTCACCTGTGTAATGTCGTCGATTGCTCAGGTTTTTTCGACATCAGAGAAGTTACTTCTCTGAGGGTTTCAGTTGCAGGTTGAAGGATCAGATCGGTCTGGAGAGACTCTGTGGAAGTTTTCAACTATCTCTCTCGGCGCATATCAGGAAGTCAGGGGTCGGTTTGACGTCATTATACTGAAGGTTGATTGTTGAGGAGAAGCAGCGTCTTGTTTTACCATTTTGCGGCCTTAACACTCCACGAAGAGGTTGAATTTTTAATATAATAAGTGGTTTTATTTTTAACTGGCTTCACTGTCGTTACAGGTGATCTTTGGAAATTATTTGAGTGGAAATCTTTACTGGACTTTTAAACATGAATTCACCCCTTAAAGGACAATGGGGAGTGTTTGCGCTCCTGCTCTTAACGTTGTCTCTCGACTCCGCTGGGGGCCAGGAGACTGGTGAGGAGTGTTTGGCCAAATTCAAGAGCGGTCGGGAGGATTTCGTTCTCGATGCCGACGAATCGGTGAATGCCGGAGCCACGTTCATTTCGTCGCCCAAGATGGATCGATACAAGGACTGCGTTGCGGAATGCTGCAAAGAGCCCAGGTGCAATGTCGCCTTAATGGAGAGAAGAACCGAGGAGGGCATGGTCAAGTCCTGCTTTCTCTTTGATTGCCTGTACAAGAAGAAATACGCCTGCCGCTTTGTGAGAAAGAAAGGATACATCAATTATATCCTGGACTCTGTTTATGAAAGTTATCTTGAAGTGGATGTCCCCCCAAGTAAGACTAACAGAAGCTTCACAAATTCAAATATTCACATGAATTATTTTTCCACATAGATGCATATCTCAGTTTGTTCTGACCCCTTGTGTGTGTGATCATTAATTATTCAGTTCTAAACAAACATGTGTTGTAGATGAAGATTTGATAGTGTATATGTTGTAGTCTCCATTTTTCATACAGAGGGAAATAACAGTTTAAGTTTTCCTTTGGGGGGGGGGGGGCTTTGTAAACCAGGGGACTGTCTGGGTTTACCACTTAATGGAAACTTTTTGTCTCTGTCCTTCTCTAACAATGAAAACCCTAGTCTTTCACTGGTCTGTGTGAGAGCAGTTTGTTATCAGGCCACAGATTTAGGGCAGAAACTGTCAGTTCAGCATGTTCACACACGTCAGGCTATTATCATGGCCCCTGGTGCAGGTTCAGGTTTCAGTTTCTACCTCTGCCTCTTCATGTGTTGCAACTTTTTGTAACCGGAAATGCCATTCATGTTCTAGTTAATGTCTTATTAGTAATGTGCATTAATCCCATGGTGTCACTCCAGACGAATCGGACCGTCCACCAGTCGCCAACGGCGGCCAGGACCGGGTGGTCCAGCCTCAGGACAGTGTGACACTGAACGGCATAGAGAGCAAAGATGACCAAGGGATTGCGTCCTTCCAGTGGCAAATGCTCACTGGATATCCTTATGCTGTCATTGAAGTGAGTGAAGGGAAGAGACTGTAATGCAAAACCCAGCTTTGCTACAAATATTTCTGAGTGTCCAGTTTGGGGAAATTTAGAAACTAAACTATTAATAATTCTGTGTATGTGTGTCTAACCTTCCTTTTAAGTGTCTATTATAATGTTATTTATACATGCCTGTCATTAAATTGAAAAACTACTGCCACTGTTACACACACACACACACACACAACACTGTCTTTTTTATGCCTTGTAGAAAACCTCCTTTGACGACCAGATTATCGTGTCCAATCTGACATCTGGGGTGTACAAGTTCCAGCTGACCGTCACTGACACCATCGGACAATCAGACTCAATCAAGGTCACCGTCCTGGTCCTTACTCCGGAGCAGTCTGAGCGTGAGTATCGAGGCTGAGCAAACATCTGGCTGAAACACAATATGAATATATTCATTTATGTAGGACAACCACTTTCCTCTGTTTTTTCTTTGAATGCATAAAAACTTTCACTCTGTTGGTCAGAACTTAAAGTAAGATGGATATGACGCACTTCAAATCTTGTAAATTAAATGTTATATCGGAGCTGGTTGTTGTAGATTTGTTAGTTTCTCTGCAAATATAGACTCAAGGGGGAACATGGTCGAGTTTCAGAAGTAAACATGAGTCATTTTCCACTGTATTTGTTGACATTTCTTTTGGCTTATTCAGAATCACCCACTTTGTGTTTACTGTTGGGCAGTTGGTAGAACAGGATAATTCCCTGCAGCCCTTAAATTTCTTTAAGACCTTTTAAAGGATTTGTTTTTCTGAGGAACACGACTCTTAAGTTTTCCTGGCATTGTTTTGTGTTTGTCACAAGCATGAGCGATTCCATGTTAGCTGTGATCAAACCTGTCATGGCAAGCTCGCCCAATTCCTGTGGACTGAATGATGAAACATCATGAACAGAGAGATAAAAGCTCATGATCTGAGAAGATTAGATCAGATTCAACTTGGAACTAGATATGTCTTTTGTCATGGGAAAAAAAAACTAAAAAAACGGTTTGTTAAATGTTATCACTGCCGTGAGACATCAAGTACGCAGGTCACTTCCCTTGACCGCCCGACATAGAAAACGACAGCGAAGGTGTCTCGCCCACTGCCCCCGTTTTATGTTTGGAGTCTCAGCGGGGATCAGAAGTGAGTGGAGCGGTTGGTGTAGTTTTTACTGCTCCCACGCCTGCCATCCCACTCTCTCCACCCCCGACTCCACGAAAACCTGTCGGTCTGGTTTCAGCCTGGGTTACACAAACAAGAAAACTCCCGTCACCATCCTGATTCTTTTCTGCACTGATTAAAAGTGATTTTTGTCTGAATGTTTTATCCTTTTAGAAGGTTCTCTCTTTCTCTCAGTTTTGTATTTGCTGGTTGCTGATTGACTGTAGACTGAAGGACAAGGGGAGACTTTTAAGCTTTCAGTGGTTCAGTTACCCATTAACAGCTTGTGTCCCTAACGTTGTTAGGACTGTACTTCAGTTGAATATGCCTTGGCATGGCAGTGACACTACACGACAATGCTGCCACATTTATTCCACAATAATGAATGGTTTCAATAACAGAGCAACTCATTCATGAATGACAATTGGTGATAAAGCCCGTGAGGACTTGGTAATGAAAGTGTAACTTATAGTATAATTTTGCAGTCGGGGCACTTCTTTGTAATGTCTTGAAATATATACACTGTCTGCATTCCTTCACTAACCTCATTGTCTGTTAAAATACACACCGCTTCTGTTTTTTTTCTCAGTTGCATTTCTACATACAGGACAACCACATATGTAATTATGTCTGTCTTACCATGAGACAGACGCATAGAATAGGAAGTTAAGACAAAAAGGATATCTCAGCAAATCTGATATATAACAGATATGAGACACCAGCATTATTGGTTAGTCAAACTGGTTTACGGACAAGTGGCACATTGTTAAGAGTCTTTTCATGTTATCTGACATTAAATCAGTGTTTTAGAGAACTTCTGAGGAAAATTAGTGTGCTGACAACCTTGATCACATTTTTATTTATTTATTTTTTAAAGTTGTATTTTTGGGCATTTTTGCCTTTATTTTGACAGTATAGTGAGAGATAGACAGGAAATGCAGAGAGGGAGAGAGGGGTTTGACATGCAGCAAAGGGCCGTGGGCCAGACTCGAACCTACAGCTGCTGCAGGACTAAGCCTGTGTGGTATACGCTCTACCAGGTGAACCACCGAGAAATAGGCCGTCACTAGAGTTTTCTATCAGTGAGTCTTAGTGAGAGTGTTGGTTCTCATTTTTCTGGACTGAATTTGTTGCTACAGTAACTAGACCATGCTCATGACATCACTGTTTTAGGGAAAGCTTTCACAGGCAGACAAGTTCTAAATGCTTTTTGCAGACATATAAGCGGCTATTATTAATTTTGAGTCAACCCTAATCTTTTATTCTGTGTCCTACCAGACCACTGTATGGCTCCGAAGAAGGTTGGGCCATGCCGCGGTTCTTTCCCTCGATGGCATTACAACGCGGCCTCAGAGAAATGTGAGGAGTTCATGTTTGGAGGCTGCAGGGAGAATCTCAACAACTACTTGTCCAAGGATGAGTGCAGCAAAGCCTGCTATGGCTCAGGTATCTGTGCATTGATCATACGCATGTAAAGTTTATGTATTTTTAGCATTTTTTTTTTCAAGCTTTTGTTTGTTGCCAAAGGATTCAATCATTGTGAAAATGGGCGTCGTCTATGTGTTGCTTTCAGCACATTTATCTCAGTGGGGCAGCAGCGTGGGTTGCTGTCTTCGAAGGTGTCTTTTTGTAATCCAAATCCTGCTTGTGGTGGCTTTGATATCGTTTGCGGCTATCAAGCACCTCTGTGCTGAGTGCTGTCTTGCTGAGGGTGGGATGAGAAGATCGATACCACTCTCATGGCTGCAAAGTAAATGTAATGCTACAGCCAGGACAGTCAGCTTAGCATAAAGACAGGAAACATGGGGGGGAGCAAGCCTGGGTGTGTCTAAAGCCAATAAATATCCCTGCCAGCGCCTTGACAACTCACTAATTAACACTTTACATTGCCTTTGTTTCATCTATACAGACACCGCAGTGTAAAAATGACCCATTTTGGTTTTATTGGGGGGTTTTATGGGACAGTGATCTTAGACTGTCAGCTGGTTTCCTGTTAAATGTGTCATTTTTAAGAATTGAATGAATTTTAATCTCATTTGTGGTTTTTTCTTTCAGAGAAAAGTGCTATAGCTGGTAGAGGTTTGCCAGTTCCCTCATCTCAAGGTAGGTGACATTTGTCTGAATCGCAGCATCTTTCAGTATAAAGTGAATATGTGGCGCTAGTGTTATCAAACAGTTGCTTATTTACAAATCCGGCAGTTACTGCTGCTACTTGGTAAATCTGACTCCCTTATGCACCATCTTTTAGCTCTGTTTGTTGTCTATACCCACTCTAACCCTTGTTCCATTATGTTCACCAACTAGTTAGTGAACATAATTTGGTGCTGAGCAGGTAGTGTACAGTGGGTTTTTTTTTTCCTTGAAAACAGCTGCCTTGAAATCAAGTGGAGCTGCAGATTTGTTTGATAATCAGCTGTATATTCATCACTATGAGCAACTCCTATCACATTGTTATTATAAAAATATTGATTATAGCCACGTAAAAACAACAGTTGTGATGCAGCACAAGCGACAATTTCCACTGTGTTTGTGTGTCGCAGGAGAAAAATGTGGTGTTCCTTGTACCACGGAGCAATTCACCTGTGCAAACGGTTGCTGCTTGGATCCGGGCCTGGAGTGTGACTCATCCCCACAGTGCAGCGATAGCTCAGATGAGCAGAATTGCGAGGACTGTAAGTGTCTATGCAAACTAGGCCTTATTTTCATACGGACTGACAGAACTGTAAATGTAGAAATGATAACACACTGATAAAATGTTTCCCTCGAAAGACGCACTAATTTGAATTATGTCCTGTGTGTCTATAGTGAACAACAAGTTTCGGATTCTGCTGCAGATTCCACTGGATGAGCAAAAAGGTGATTTGAACTTTGTCTTTTTTTTTCTTTTTTTTTCTTTTTTACAGATTTGTTTTTCCCAAGAATTTTGAATAAATGTAAGACAGTCTTGCCATCTGTTTGCACCGCCCCTACAATCTCAACTTACCTGCTCATTCACTGTTCATTGCCATTCACAGTGCGCTGCACACAGCCTCCCGACACAGGAAGCTGCAGGGACAGTCTCACTAGGTGGTACTACAACCCCATCGAAAAGGACTGCTTCCGCTTCAACTACGGTAGCTGCCGGGGAAATGAGAACAGATTTGACTCAAAGGAAAGCTGTCTGAAAGTTTGCCGTGGGGTAACAGGTAAGTTGTTATTAACATGGAGTCGACATTTTACGGATATTTGCATCCCGGTGAATTAACATCCTATTTCTACCTCTAAGATATCAATTGTGCAAAATAAAAGAATACCCCACATTCCAGACCTCTTCTACACAGACACACTGGCGAGTAGCCTCACATCAAGGCACATGAATATACAATTATTTTCTCTATCATTTTCCCTCCCTAAGTACATTCTTTTATGGTATTTTGTCTTTTGTTAATGCCAATATTTCTACCTCCAGCCTTAAACTGAATTGATCCTTGATCCTCTGGGCTGCAAGTGTGAACGGAGGTCACTTGGATACGTTTGCATGGCAGTTGCTTTAATGCTTGGATGTAGTGCATTTACATTTGTTTTGATATCTGTTTCAAACCTGGCATTGAATCAATCAGTTTCCAAAAACGGCCGGAAACGGAAACAAAACTTAAAACGTTTTTTTTTTGTGTGTGTGTGAAATGGAAAAGGTTTTTTTTTTTTTTTTTTTTTTTTTTTTTTCACCATATTGACTTGCAGTGGCCAGAAAAATCAGTTACTGTAGATTAAATTTCCCCTTTTAATGTTTTTGTATATGTTGTGTACCACATAAACATTCTCAAACTACATTATGTCTTTTTCTTTATTTCAGAGAAGGACGTATTTGCAAGAAGGGAGGCGTTTGAACGCCAAATGTCTGACAACCAGACAGGTATACTACCTTTCATTTCTTGCATTCTACACCATTAAAAGTTCAAATTAAACCCACCTAAAAAAAAAACTATCTGCTTTGTCAGATAATTGACTTCCAGTGGGTTCCTTTTGTTGAGTAATGTCGTTGAAGCTCACTTTTCCAGTTCACTGAGTCACTGAAAGCAGCTTTTGAATTAGTGATCTGCTTTCCAACCACAAAGTTTACTTTTTAAAATGTCTCCTCGTTCATTTAACAGGTGTTATCGCAATAGCTGCCGTCATGGGTGTAGCTATTGTCATCCTACTAGGCATCCTGTTGTACTGCCTCTTCAAGGGAAAGAAAAAGACTTCACAACATCACCGTGTGCCCATCAACACCGTCCCGGTCACCTCCATGGAGGACAGAGAGCGTCTGGTCTACAACAGCACCACCAAGCCCATCTGACCCCTCAGCCCTCACCTTCTCCTGGTGGTGAATGACGCCGGTTGCCGGCGCTCCGTCATTTACTGAACAAACTCGGATTGATGACAGAGGAGGCAATATGTGTTGACTAAGTTGGATGTGTTTTTTATTTTGTGCATATAGCAGAATGTCTCCAGTGATGAAATGTGATGTTTTAATGATTTGACTTTTAGCTTGTATTTAATGCAGTGACCCTGTTAAGACCCATTGGATCAGGTTAAATGTTCTATCTTTATGTACTTGCTTCGTGATCTGATAGTTGTCAGGGACTAGTTCTTTTTAAGATAAAGTCAGTTTTAACGTCAGACCAGACCCTGAATCGTCAGTAGGTCCATGCTGGTCCGTTACTTCAAAGTAAGAGTGCAACTTCTTTTGTGGATCTGTGATATCACATGGTGATCCCTTCAACTTACTGAGGTCCTGCCACGTCAGCTTCTTCACTCTGTCAGATTTGTTTTTACCCTGTTTTATACATCATTGTTACATATTACATTGGATTATACACAGATGCATCATGTTGTACATAATCTTAGAATTTTGAAAAAGAAATATTTTACTTGAGAAGATTATTTTGTCTGATTACTTTTTAGAACAAGCGTAATGTATACATGAAATAATTCTTATTGATACCTTATAAAGCCTTGCTGTTGAATTTGATTTATAAGTTCATCAAATGTTTGTACATATGTCCTGATATAATTCTCTGCAACTTTAGCAGTATCATGATGTTTATACTAAATAAAAATATCAACTCAAGATGTAGTGGGGAGTATTTCTTTTGTCTCGCAAAATAGGTCAACTTGTTTTGAAATGTTTGGAAGTTTTCAGTTGTTATTGCCTTCAATGTGATTGACTGCTTGACTTTTAACTGTCTGCACTACTTCACTGCTTTTGCTGCTACAAGTACAATAACTATTTCATTCTGATCTTCAGTGAGATTCCTGTGAAATTTCTGTTCATGCAGTTTTTAAGTTTAATTAATTAATGTATTTTTGAGTCTCAATATACTTTGTAATTACTAGTTTTTATTATTTAGAGACTTTCATTTTTGTTTGTCCATGCTTCATTGTAGCAGATGTTCATAAGAGTCTTGTCTTGTTTTGTTTTATGAGGTTACTTATCTATACTCTGCATATGCTCTTTTACTTCCTCTCGCTGTGCTGACACAGTGGCTGTGTGTGTGATCAGTAAAATTTGTCATACCTTTAAATGGCACATAATAAAGGTAATCTACCTATTATTCATTATGCTTTCATTCTTAACTGTAAAAATGTAAAACTCGTCCCAGACAGTTGTCACTAAAAAAGATAACAGACCCTCTGGTTGCCATCCAAGCCCTCCTCCAGTGTTGCTAACTATGATGTTACGAATAACCTGTCTGTAATTTCTGTTTCATGTGATAGATACTTTTCCTGTTTAAGTTCAACATAGATCAAGATCACATTCGGATATACTTGACACACTTCTTTATGAACTGATATTTCAACCTGTGTTCAACACTTTTGGATTTTGTGTGAGACAGAGATAAGACAAACCAAAGTCTGTGTGCTAAAGTTGATAAACCCATGGTAACACACACAGACCAAACAGTCACACAGTTTAGTTCCTTTGCTTTACTTCAGGAAGTGTATTTTTTTCAACCCAACACGTCACACATGTCAACAGCCAGTGTGACATTTATTCACGTCTATGAATAGATTCTATATCTGAGAATTAAAGCCTCATGTGACTGAACAGCACACAAGTGGTTCACACGCCTACATTACCCATAAGCTTACTGCATGTCTGTAGGTACTGGCCTTGGTTCATACAAGGTCACCGTGCACTGATCTCTTCAGTCTCTCAGATAATCACGAATCCTCTATCTGGCACAAAAAATTATTAAGGGAGATGTGACCCTGTTTAAATGTCATTGTAACAATGCTGCATTAGTTTGACTGTTGTAATTGTATTGCCTGTGGAAGATGTTTTAAAGTCAAAGATTTAAACTTTTAGGAATTAATAAAAAAATAATCTGAGCTATAGAGATCCCCCCTTATAATGAACCTTGTGATCTTATATCTCTGATGTGCAGCAGGTTTAACTTTAGCCTCAGATACAGTGACCTTCAGTGGCATATAGACAATCTCTACAGGACCAAGCAGCTGGATTTAGACTAAACAACGGGTGCAGTTTTAACTGTGGCCTCTGACACAGTAATAGGGTCAGAGAACGCATTAAGTTTACTGACAAAACACGTTAAATCCACAGTGACTATATCTACTGTAGTCTTGTATTGTGTTTTAGCAACAATTCAACATAATAGGCCTGAGACAGACTTTTATCACTAAATAAGGAGTACTCCTATCCATTCCCTACCTAAAAGTTTTGGTGATACAGACACTGGTATTTATTCATTTATTTATTTCCTTTCTTTTTTTTTCTTTTTTTTTTTTTTTTTATGAAATTTGAGGTAGGCACCACCTACAAATTGAACAGAGGCATTTTTACCAGCAGGGGGCGACATTGGTTTGTCAGATGTTCAATGTTTGGATGTACTTGGAGCCAGTTCAGATCACTCAAAGCTACATAAACTCCAGCTACTTAATTATAAACTATCTAACATATCAGATCTGATATAACATTCTTCATCTCTATAACATTCTTCCATCATTAGGACAATAAATTTGGACATTTTACTGGAGCATACTCAGTCCATTACACCTTTGTGTAACAATTAAAGCTACATTTTCACATTGTGTTCACTGTTTCAGTAAAGTTGTCCAGCATATTGCTTTCTTCACAGCCTCTATGGGGATCTTGAGATAATCTCCAGGAGGAGGGGCAGAGAGGGGGTCGCGCAAAGCAAAAGCGCCCCTCTCTATTTAATCAGCCACGCATAAATTAGCACCCATCAAGCCATCCTTTGTAAGCCCCGCCATTCTACTGACCCGACCCTCATAAATGTAATTGGCAGGGTTACAATTTGTTATGTCCTTTCACAAGCCTGTCATTGGTTTCCATACATAGTGTTGCTGGTGTTTTTATGGAAAAACACCGGCATCTTTACTCATGGATTCATGGGCATTCTGTTTACCACTTTTCAAACTATCTCGCACTGAAAGAAATAACCAAGCTATGCATGCCAGATGTTAGGACGTGCAGGGAACACCTCTGACTTTCACCAAACAGACACTGGCCTGTCAAAAGCAGGCGGATTTTGTTGCATTCAGCTTCTCCTCGTAAAGTAGAAACTCTTCAGACTAGTGACCAAATCAAAACTAAGCTAAAACTAAAAAAAGACTTTGATGTTAATTTCTTCCCTTCGATGTTGCTTGGTGTTTTTGTTTTATTGTTGAGAAGTGACAACCGTGAAAGAAAATAAATGTATCCTGTAACAACAACAATCATTCTTTAACCAATAATATTAATGCAGACCTTTTTATATACAGTCTATGATTCAGACAGAAGGTCAACCAATAAGAAAAGGCAATATTTATCCCATATATCCCAGTCTGGATGAGCCAGTACAAGAAGAGATTCACATTTTTCTTGTAGCGTCCACTTGCGTTCACAACCAATTCGAAGTTTGTATATTTCGGACAGATCGTGAACGCAGCATTAGTTCTTCGCAGCTCTTCAAAGATGTAGCAGTGTTTGGTAGGTGGACACAGTACGAGCTGATGACCTGCGCTGGGGTGTGTGTCTGAGTGGCTTTTACCATGTGAAAAGAAGAATCTAACGGAGTAACGTGAAGGTTTACACCAATAAACTACAGAGAAAAGTTTTTACCCGAGGACGAGAGTCGTTGGAAGAAGAGAAGTTGGCGAATTCGGTACGTGAGCTGCTTTTGACAACTTTACCAAATCTTAGCTAACTTAACGTTAGCTGTGATAACAGTCGAGCTGCATGTCAGAGGAAGCTCTCTTCTGTGCTTATCCCGTGGTTATAGATAGTGAGTTTTTTCTGTTAAGAGAACACTTTTATAAGCCATGTATTGTGCTCATGAACTGAGCAAAACACATGCATGCTAAGAGTCCTGTACACAGGTAAAACACTTCAACTCGTTCCTTATTATGAGCCCCACCACCTAACATTAATAACAGATGTTGCATATAAAATTTTGGTGCATTTTTACGTCATATAATTTCACAACATCCAAGCCGTGCGTTCAGGAGAGGGCAGGAGTTTCAGTCTGATAAGTTCTGTTTGCCTTTGACAAAAACACTCTCAGTTGAGTGAACTTTGATCAGCTGCTGTAGTCTTTTTTTCCTTTTCTTTTTTTTAGGGAATGAGATTTTTCCACTTCAACTTTAATGTCACACTTGACTTGTGAGAAAAACTAATCTCCATGCTGCATCTGAATCATTTGCCATTTCCTTTTTCCCTGCATCCAATTCCCCCCCTGTGGAGCCCATACTTGGCCCCAGAAAACTTAATTGTTTTTTCTAATGAGCACCCCAGTGAGACACAGTGAGGTTTAAAATGCTGGCTGTTCATAGGTCAATGACTTTCCCCACCAGCTGCTGAAGAAGAATAGGACAAAATCAATCAGTTACCAGTGAAAAGTTCTATCTTCTACTCCTTTGACCTCACTTGACCTGTTAGACAATAACCTCTCAACTTCATTTCAAATAAATGTTGCCTCAATGCAATGAACAGCGCTCTCTTCCAGGTGGTCCAGACAGGAAACTGCCCAAGTGTGTCTTGGATCTCAGAGTTGGCACTTGATTCTTTCTTCCTGAGTCTTGGTATGCTGCAGCTGTGATAAAATTACCAGGGCTGGAGAATGCGAGTTGTGGTTTCAGCTATGAACACTATATAACTTTCATAACCTTGCGTCTGAGCTTTTCATAAATCACTTTCTTTGTGATTTAGTGGTTAAAGCTATATTTGATGCTGCGTCAGATATACCTGGATCTCACCACAAAGTTTCAGCCTTTTTGCAAGTTACAGCTAGGATAACGCCGTGAGAGTTAAAGGTCAACTTTAAACCTGACCTGTGTGTTTATTTGAAAGCAAAGAGTGTGTGCCGTAAGTGATGTCAGACTCTCTTTTTTTGTTGTTGTTATGATGATGATGAGCCCTCACAAAGGCATAGGAGAGCTGTTTTTCTGCAGACTTGGTGTAGTGCACCTTTAAATGGGCACACTGAAAGTCTATTTCAAGACTGGTGTCTTATTTCCCCTGCAAACACGGCAGGACACTATGGAGGACGACTTACCCCTTGGTTGTTTTAATGTTCTGATTTTTAGGAACTGGAAGTCTTTACATGTCGTTTCCCAAATAAGATGGCACTTGCCAACTTCACTTGCCAGGTATGCATTCTGTGGTTACAGGTCATTGGTGGGGAGGTGAAAATTGCCATTTCTCCTTTTTCAGCACAGCGGGGAATGATTATTTTCCCATTAAGGGCTATTTTGGCCGGGGGTGGACGTGCACCATATGGGCAAAACTCCTCAATGTGCCCTGTGGGTGTTCATTGGGGTGGATCACTTATTGCCACAGTTAAGCAGCATGCTCAGAAACGCAGTGGACTAAAATAAGAGGCTCATAGCTGTGTGTCTGTGGGAAGTCACGGGTTAGGGCAGTGCCTTTGTAGAAGCTGTGAATTTGATTGAGATGAAGAGAGACTGTCAGGATTTATTGTTTTCCCCAGTGAATGAAAAGCTGTTAGTCTCTTAAGGCCTGCGTGTCAGGGGACAAACTGCAGGAGTAATGTGGGAAAGAGGGCACTCACAGAAAGGCTGTTTGTCAGGGGGTATTTTCTGTCGGGGTAGACAGGGTAAGAGGGTAAGAGAGAGGTCATGCAAGATAAACATGGCACCAATGCTGAAATAATAAAGACTCTCTGTCTCAGTCAGCCTGTAGGACCCTGGACCTCTGGCTGCCATGCCAGTTTGGATTTTTATTTGTTCTAAACATAAACATCCGTCTTGACTGATGGTGTCCTAAAGAAATCTGCCCCACCGTGTCTGACTAGAGACATCCCAGGGGATTTATGTCATACATCCAGATTCCCATGGGCCATGTTGAGAGAGACGGTGAATGCAACTTGATGCGGTAAGTCTGTGACTTTGACACAGAAGTGCAAGAGGAAGTCTGTGGATTATTTTTAGCTTCTCCTCCCATCAAATTAGTTCAGCACAGGAAAAATCCATTTGTGTTGTTAATACTTGCACAAAATGCAATTTGATTTCCTTTTTGGATTCAGATGGTGGATCCAAACTGTACGTCATCAGTTGTGTGCATAAATCACGTGGTAGTAGGGTGGATGGGTGTTTCTGTTAAAATAACACATCAGGCTTTAAATATAAATACAGTCCATTAATTGGCAGCAATCCTTGTGTCCAAAAAAGGGTTTTTTGGTCACAACCTTACTGGCTGGTTTGTGTTCCTGTAATGTTTCCTGAGGAGACAGGGAAAGTGACATGTCTACCTGATAGCAGAAGTCTTGTTTTCCTTCCGTTTCCTCTGCAGACATGTTCAGTGGTTTCAGTTCTCTCATAACCTTGACAGGCTGTCAGTGGTGAAAAATGCTCCAGATAGTCATCGCCCCCTGAGAACCCTTTTTCCTTAAGCGTGTCAGGCCTGAGGTCTTGGTTCAAGGTATATGTTTGTCTGTGCGTATTTTTCCAGAGCGAGTCTTTTAACACATTTGTGGTGAAGACTCTGTATAAATTTCCTCCTCACTTGCATGAGTGCTATATCTTGGCCAGCATCTGTCCCCCTTAATCATCTGTTTGTTGTGTTTTAGAGGAAAGGAATTCAGGCATTGACTGCCTGGATCAGTGTAAAGCCTGGCAATTAGAGGAACAAGAAGGTTTATCAGCCCATCTGAAGAAGTGATCCATTGCAGGTCTTTCTTTTAATAACCATCAGATTTGCTCTTGTAGCATCTGTCTTCAATTAAGGGGCAAGTTGCAGATTCCCATGCGGGAGGTTCATGCTGCGGGTAATGCAGTCATCAGCTGTGGGAACCAAATGCTCTCCATTTGTGTGAAAAGGCAGCTAGTTCAAGCACAGGTGGCAAGCTTGGTATGAATGTTAGCCTGTACGTAGTGTTTTCTTTAGGATTTGAAATCTGTCTGTGCCCCCTCCCTAGGAAAACAAGGATTTGGAATTGCCATATGTCAGCAAACAGGAGGGGAAAGGTAATGAGCTACGATTGTTGAATTTTGTCCAGAAGTGTTAAAGATTGTGGGTTTATCTGCTTTACTCTGTCCTGTTAGACATTTAAAAGAATTTTGCTTTCCTCACCCACACCATCTTTCTACACCTACGGCCTTCGATAAGACACTAGAAAAAAAAATTTAAGACCCAGACGTCTGCAGGATATCTAGGTTTTAGCGTATTATTCCTGGTCTAGCTTCTCATTGACCAAAAGATGATTAGCATAGTTTTGGTCTGGTTAGCTCAGAGGTCATAGTGGGCAGGATTATCAGAGGATTTCTGAGACAAGTTCAAAGCCTGCCCTTCAACATGGATAATCTACAGGTTACACAAACTAACTCATCATTTGAAAATCAATTGGCTAAACTTGGTCAAAGGCTGTTTAAGGAGGCTGCATTCTTGACGATGTCACAGTAGCAGTGCTGCATTGACTGGGCATAAATCAGCATTTTACGGCATTTGTTATTCTTTTCTTCTCAAAGATCCTGTAAGATCCATGGTCAAGGCAGGGCCCAACAGATTAAAAGTATAAACTTTATTTGCAGTTTACAGACAGAGAATATTTAACATGAATTAAAGGAGCTATCTGTAAGTTTTACAACGTAGCCAACGTTAGCAATAACAGCTGTTATTACCAGTCTGGAACAAACGCTGCGAGTTCAGCATTAAACGTCATTACATTACTTGCCTAGAGCTGTCTCCAGCTGTGGAAAGCAGCGCCCATGTTAACTCTTTTCCTCTTGTTTGTTGTATTGTGTATCCATGCTCTCAACGGTAACTAGATAATATCATCCTACTTTGTCACAGTACATACATCATATAGTAACAGTTGAAGAGACCAAGCAATGAGAAGTATTCTGACTTGTGCAAATCTGTGATGTTTTTGAAACAAAAATCCATTGTATACGAGTCCAAAAAAGAATTTTGTTTCATATTGATAAGATGGAAAGATTTTTCCATGAGTCACTTGTTGTGCTTTGTCCTAAAATGAAAAAAAATTTTTTGTGGCACCAGAGTTTCTTGTCTATTAAACAAGATTTACTTCAGTCCAGGCTGCAGTTGCAGGGACCCAACATGAAGGCAGTGATCTTAATGTACAGAACCAGCTCTGTGACTTTTCTCCTTGCATTCCTGCACATCTTAATTGGCGAACCTCCTGGCAGTGGGCTCGGTTTGGCCTCGGCTGGCCTGGCTGTCAGTTCAGCACAGTGGCCAGCAAACGCACTAGGAACAATGCCCATCCTAATCCCTGAAGAATTCCTGCTCCTCTGATCTAGCTGGCCCAAGAATGTGATGTTTAAAAGGCCGGAGGCAAACCAGGAATCACAGGGAGACAAGTTCTCATGCACAGTCTTCCATGTTAATTTGCTGTAAGGAGCCAGAGAGGCAGTGATGTGAGAAACTGGCAGCATAGTGGCTCAGAGGGGACACACCTCATCATTAACAGTACCACAGCCTGGCATGAGGGATTAGGAAAATACATGCCACCAGGGGTGAACCTTTAATCTCACTGGACATTTATGCTGATAATGAGAGACTTGTTTTGATGTGGTATAGATTTATTTGTTGCACTTACTAAACAAATTTATACAAAAACAAAAATATAAAATGTTCCCGTGTTGCGCTCACCTATCATTCTTCAGTAATTTTATGTAGCTCACATCCATAATTATGTTAGTGACATTTTTCTTTTTATAAAGCACCTTGAAATGCTGTTTTGAGGTCATTTTCAATCAAATATGTTAAAGTATCTAAATAGCTCAAATGGCAGTCACAGAGGTTTTAAGATAAAAGCAAAAAACCAATTATGGCAAAATTGGACTCACTCTTGCCCTTTTTCTACTGTTAAGCATGAGCTCATATCAGTCACCCCTACATACCTCAGCTCCCGTTACACCATACATTACCAAGTGGCTGGCATGAGCTAATGCAGCGTAGCAAGCAGGGGAACGGGAAGAAATTCCCTTATATAGAAGACCTGATTTGACTTAGGATAGTTTTTGCTTTCAGTGAGCCAGTTGGTTAGTTCAAGCCCACCAAAAATGATAAACTTTGCCTGGCTGTCTGTACTGTAAATCTCAACATGAAGTGCCAATGTTATGTTTTGTTTTGTCAGCTCCAGAGGCCTGAGTGCCATGCCAGAGGGGTCCCATTCTGCTCTCCACCAGGGCCCAATGGGGGAAGGTAAGATCAGTGCATTTATATGCAGTGCAACCCATGCTCTGGCAATTGCTACTTATGAATTGACCAGTCTTATAATATGGAGTTTTAATGAGTTGGAACGGTATATCTGGTTACCCAGGGCACTGCATTAACATAACACCCAAGTACAGCAGAGGTGAATGGAAAAATGCTGGAAATGGAAGAATAGAGGAAATGTAGAGGCAGAGCCGAAAGAGCAATGAACTCCCCTCCTACAGTCCCAGCTGGCAGAGAGTCTCTTTGTGTGGCTGTGGAGCTCAGCCAACCCCCTTCATACAACTGAAACCCCTGAACACTCGCACATCAAACCAGAATGTGTCAGACTCACCGACAGCCAAGATGGTTAGTCTAGCCAGTGGTGCTGACCTTGTATGCTGGGGGCCACTCAAATTACATATTATTTTAGTGTTCATTATCTTCACTCGTGGAGCCACTGCATTGACACAGGGCCTCTTTGTATCTGTTTGCCTGCTCTGTCCCTCCACCCCCAACCGCCCCAACGCCTCCTCTCCTCTCTACTGAACACATTTGGCGCTGATCTTCAACTTTGGCTCAAGAATACCAATGTGTCAATGGTTCCCTTTTTCCTCTACGCCTGTCCCTTTGGTTCAGCTTTGGCTAGAAGAGGCTTTTGGCTCAGGGAGACGTGTGCCGCCCTCGTGAAAATTTGTGTGTCTGTTTCCTCAAAAGGCCACTCCACACTGACAACACGTTCGCAGAGCTCATTTTGCAGCTCAGATGTCTAGTACGAAATCACCTTGGCGTGACAGAACACCCACTTGCAGCTGAAATATTTTCAGACTCGTTTGTTTGTGAAACTGCTGGGAATTAAAGTGCGACGGACCTGGCTCTCCTGCTGTGGATGGATGGATGGTAATTAAGTGGCAGGGCTGCTGGTAATGTACTATCTGTGTGAGGTGATGATTGCATGTGGTTAACAGGCAGGGGGAATGCATGTTGAAAGGAATCCCCCCTGTCTGGTCAAAGAAAACAATGAAAAGGTTGTAGCTACCATCCAGCTCCAATTTCTCTAAAGGGTCCAAGAATTTTGAAGCTGTGTTGATTATTTTACCGCCTGCAGGCTTTGGACGGCACAATCCATTATCAGATGCAACCAGCATAAAGGAAAACATTCGGGCTATGCACCAAGATCTTTCCAGATGTTGTTATTGTTCTGCACTTTGAATGCTTTTCCAGGAAAAGACACCTCCTATTTCCTACCAAACTTTCATCACCGTGGTCGAACATGAACCAGCATGATTATAATCCTTGTGTCCCACATATGAAATATATCACGTCTTGGCTGTCAATCCAGTGACAGCGACTTAACCAGGCATCAGTCGACCTGAGGCAGCATTAAGCAGCTCTGTCAAAGATAAGGCTTCTCTGTGACCTACTTAACCCCGGGCAGGAATGTAGCTGTGTGTGCAGAATGTACAGCTTTAAAGGGGTTCTGGGGGGACGGACGGATCATCTCCATTCACTGCAGCTTTTCCAGACCAGTGGGCATAGGGTTGTGGACATAGATAGATGATGGCAGGGATGGCTGCGTCTCTGAGTGGGCTTGTTAATGGAGCTCCTGGACTGGAAGTCTTTTTCTGCTTAATTGCCCGAAGCATTAATCACAGGCAGCCTGCAGCAGGTGAGCCTGAAGCGACTCCTTTGTTCAGCAAAGTTTCGAAGTCATGCACTGACACTCACTGAAACTGCTGGCAGTCCCCTGTCCTGTACGTCTGCAACATCTAACTAGCATGGCATAGGTTTATATAAGCCCCTGTTACATAGCTGCTATTGTAATAGACTTTATACAGCTCTACAGTCTCTGTATTTCATTTCTTTGTTTGTCTGAGGCTCCCGTACCCCTCACAAAAGACTTTATTTCAATGTAAATTATTTTACAGCTCCTGCAATGGCATTCCTCCTTATAGAGCTCTTCTGGTGGATTACCCACATTAGTTACAGGCTCTTTGGCTTGGGTGTTCCTGTTAGGTGGCCTCTCATAGAAACTCATTTGAATCTATAAATCTCTTTATCAACTTCCTCCATAACACTTTACATTCAGTTGATGTTTTGAAAACAAGCATGCAGTGCATTGGAATATTTTGGTGTCACCACAGACATGACGCTAAACACAATAAGGGCTCAGAAATGTTAATGACATGTTTTTGGAAAAGATGGTTTATGTAATTAATGCTCTTGCTTGTAACTCATTATAGGAGGACGCAAACATATCTGTTCTGTGTCTAGTAATGTGTACAAAAGACTGACAAAAGTAAGTGCCAAAGCAAGCAAGCAAATTCCTCACTTACTGCTGTATACACTAAGTGTTAATAAGGCCTAAACTACAGGGCAAACAGCATCTCACCCTTTATAACGCTGCATGTGATAAACAGCTTGACGTGAAGTAAATGAAGTATTCCTCCCCGACCCTCTTCCCTCCACACTTCACACAGCTGCTGTGCCACCAGCATGTGTGTGGACTCTGCAGAGAGGCGCTAACAGGGCAGCAGTTTTGTTGTAGACTGTCAGACTGGTGGTAAAGTTTACAATGGACTCACACCTCAGGGCCCAGATGGTGTGTGTTGTCCAGAGGAAATGCGAGTTTTGAATAGATCCAGGGCTGGCTGTGTTGCTAGTGCCTGAAGGGTTCTTGGAGGGGGGGCTTGTTGATACAAGAGTTTCCTAAGTGGATCATCACATGCCTATGCACTGAGGTCATTTGGCACGGCTGGATCCTTTAAGAGCCAGGGTCAAGCACAGGGGAGGTTGACAGGATTAATTTTTGATCTTTTTGAGGAGTTTTGTACTTTTGTTACTCTGAGAATCCTGTGTCTCTGAAACATGTCACTTTAAATGCGCGAGAAGGGATTTTGGCCTTTGCTGTCTCTATTGGTGTGTATATCATAAGGTCAAATTTACAAACATGTCAACATTGATTGTTTCATTGTGCTTTTCTGAGAAACGAAAGTGCAATAACTGAGTGTTTTGCAAGAGTTACACAACTTTTTACTATCATAGTTTGTCAGATGTCCCCAGGTAGATTCCTCATGCATTTCAGAAAAAAATAAAAAACTGAAGCAATGCCAGAACACAGTTAGTTTCACTTTTAAACACCAAAATTCCCCCAAAACTTCCCAGCACAACATTTTGACCTTGACTGTCAGCGTGGAATGCAGGTTCAATTCGTGCTTGTGTGCTCAGCCTCTGTTGTCCACAGCGGTTTATTTACCGACTCTCAGGTTAATTATTAACACAGCATTAAAAGCTTGTTGAGTGGCCAAACACGGATGTAAATCAAACCATCTTGTACCTATAAAGTGCAGTTCAAAGCAGAAAAACCTTGAAGTGACCTAAATTCTTCTCTGCATCAAGGGATAAGAAATCAATCCGGGCCATCGGTCTCAGTATCTAATCATCAGTGTTCTGACTCATGCTGTTTGATAATGGTCTGTGAAGACTTGGGGCTTAATCCTCAGAGGCACCCTTTATGCTTGTGCCTCCTGCCCTCCTGAGGAGCAGCCATTCACCGTTGCCAGGTGGGGAGGAGTTTTTCCCATGGGGATCAGCACAGGACTACCTCCCTGTCTCCCGACAGCCATCGCTGGAGGAGATGAGTGCTAGAGGCTGTGGAGGGGTGCTGAAGAAGGAAGTTCAGAGTGGATGTTGAGGAGCGGAAGGGCTTTATTAAGATGTAGTGCAAAACATGATTTGTTCTTTATCCCCCAAGGGAAACAAGGTCACACACTGTGCCCTTGGCTCTGAAAGATACGTTAGCAGATTAGCAGCCTCAAGAGCCAGTTTGAAGTTGCTGTTTTTTTTTCTTGCTTGTGAGGGAACGTACTAATCAGCCAGTTAGGAACTAGGATTTTCCACCTTGCTAACTGCGTTAATGTGGAAGGTGAAAGTTCTTTTTGTGGCCAGTTCAAATCTCCACAAGTTAGTGACCCTGTTCAAGCACAGTAAAGAAAAACAAGAAAGTGCTTAGAACTATGACTTCTGTCAAGGAGAATGAGGGTGTTGCAAGAAAAGTTGCGAAATTTACTGAGGAGACAGTTGGTGTAGACTCATCCTATATTACCAGCTCTTGTAAAAAATAAAAAATAAACCTTTTTGGCCCAAGGGGATGGAATTAATGTATGAAGCTGCCAAGATAGTGCCAGGCACCTGAGAAACAAGGAATGACTCATTGTGATGAAACAGAGCATTGAAATTACTAATATTTCACAGCTTTATCGTCACTGTTCATGCAGGTATCATCAAGCCAGTGTCTGGAGAAATATCACAAGGTGGCTTTGAGTGTGATTCATCGTACGCTGGGTTCAGATTCATCACCATTTGATATATGAGTCAGTATGAATCAAGTAGGAGCAGCTGTGTGAAGGCTACTAACTTAGCAGGCAGGGGCTTGTTTTATTCTGTGGGATCTTCTGTCCACAATGCTGTCACTCTTACTGTTATTTTTTGTTTTTGACACTCAGAAAATTGCTTAACACTGCTGAAAATGACAGACTTGCCAAAGGCAGCAAATAGTGACAGGAGCAAAGGTGCTTAAGAGAGAAGTCATTCTCTAATGCGAAGTCCATGTGCAGTATTTTGTTGCTGAACATAGAGACAGTGTTGTTCCTGTTTCTTTGCCACTGATTTGGTTAGATGACAAAAACAAGACCAACAGGATAGTACATAAACACAAACATAGGGATTATTTTTATTGTGTCATAGGCAAATTCAGAGGTCCTACTAAGTTCAGCTGAAATAGGTGTGCCTCTCTGGGAAGCAGTTTCCTGGAGAGTCATACCTAACTCACTGAGTAGGACACACTCATCATTCATCATATTAAAAGTCTGTACACAAGAGATTGGAGAGGAGCTAGGAAAAAGGTGATTTAGAAATCATCCTGAACTTGGACTTGACACCTTCCTCAGGCCTTTTGCTTTGGTGGACGACTCTTATCACTGCCATCTTTAAGGTACGCGAGGACTGACACATTAGAACGTGTATGAATTCAAATAATCAGTGCATTTTTATATAGTTTTGCTTTATAGAACTGTTTTAAACATATAATTAAGTCAACCTGATTATTATTATCTGTTGTTGATGCTTGAAACATTTTCCATCACATGTGGAACACTATAATCATTATGACTTCCATTGTTATTACCCTTGTTTTGTATCTCTTTTGTTTCCTAATACCCTAAGTCAAGTAGACATTGTGTTATGCAATGCGCTGGATACAAACAACATAATGTTTCCATCCTGTTGACAGTGTAAAACCCAGGTTGGATAAGCTAGATACTCAGACGTGGCAGTTATAGCTTGTCCTAGGTAGAATTTGCATGGTTATCTGCATTGAGGCTGGTTTGCATGAAATGCTGAGAAAATACAAATCATATCATCACATGATTTTGCAACCAACAACTAAGATCACAGTTGCATGCCCTGGCTTATCATGCTCTCACAGAAGGTGGTAATATTAAGCTGGAAAAAAAACTGATGCATCTTTACCTACCGGATCATATCTGTGGAGCTTATTCCAAGAACGTCTTTCTTAAATGTGTCTGACGTTGACCAAGCATGCAAAAATTGTTATTGCATAAGCCAAAGAATTTTCTGTCTAAAGGAACGCTTTATGTCCCACTCAGCAACAACTTCAGACAGACAGAGATCACCTCTGTCATACATGTGACTGTAGCCTTTTAGAAAAGTTAATAACCAGGTGCTGGGGTATTCATTTCAGAGTTTTTGTTCCCCTCTTGCACCACCTTATTAGGTACTGCATGGCATTCTTATAACCATGACGTCAGAGGCGGAAAAGTTTATGAACTGTCTGCATTGTTAACCGTCTGATAAGCTCACACTGAAATGGAAGTGTAGACTTTACATTATTCGCTCTAGACTGATTAGTCATCGAGCCCCTCAGTGAGTGTTATGTTCTGTCTGCTTTCAGCAATGCAACAGCCTGAAGCATTCAAGTCACCTGTTATACCCCTCACACTCACTTGTTTCACATCAAATCAGGAGTCCTGCGCTCTGACTTTTTTTTTTTTGCCACTTTCTTCGTTTAAAATCACTCAGCATTAACTTTACATGGTTATTTGGTTACAAGTTGTATTAATGTACAGCGGCACCGCGTTAAAGTGGACCTCTGTCCGGGGGATTTGGACTCAGGGAGGCAACAAAAGAGAAGGGAAGGTCATGCTTGTAGCATTAACACACCTTTGTCTGTAAATGTTAACCTCGGCTTAACAGGCAGGAAACTGGAATTCAAAGAATTACAATGAGGGGCTGGGAGTTTTTTTTTGGGGAATTCCAGCCATTTTTCTTTTAGCCACAACATTAGTAACCTGTTCACGCACAAGTGTCTGACCTAATGTAATCCAATGAGGATCACACAGTCTCTACACTCTTTGTAAATAATCTTGCTGATGACTTTCATAGAAAAACTGCTGTGAGTTATTGAGGTTAAGAAGCTGACTGAAATGTAATACTATACTGTCTGTCTAACATTGACTTGGTTAATGGTTATGTCTGTGAGTTAACAACTGTATTGACGTAGTTCTAAAACAAAGGAGAGTGTTGTTGAGGAAGTATACTTGTGATGTGACATTGTGGTGTTTGAAGGTGAAAATCCATGGCTGAGCTGAAATGGAAATTTTGGTCTGGACCCTATATTTAACTGTACAAAACCGTCACCACAGAAACTCTGTTTAAGGTATGATTTAACAGGTCAGTCCACTGAGCTGTCAGGAAGGAAGGGCCATGAGAAATATTGTAGCATCTACTGATAGTCTGCATGTGAGCAGTTTATGAGACATCTGTAAATTGTAGCTACACAAAATACCCCGGCTTACACGTCCCCCCTCTAAACTGCATGAGTCTCTACATGCACATCAGTCACACACTGCGCCACCCACCATCACAGGTAAATTCTCAACCTGTGGGAAACACAATGTTTCTAAATGGCAATCAATAATTGCATTGGTATCAATAAACCCTTATTAATTCCAAATACATGAAAAACATGAGTTCATATTTGACAGCCTCAACCGATTGGTAGTTGCGCGGAAAACAGATGCTTCAAACTAGTGTGTACTGTTCACGTTTTTTTTTTTGTTTTGTTTTGTTTTTTTTTACAGTGGTTTCGTTTTATAGACCTTTCCCTGCAGTTATTGCCAAAACATCACTGGCATTTGGGTTTAAAGGGATAAATTCCAAGATCTATTTTTCCTACCAATAAAGTTAATGGTAACAAATTGTTCTAAAGCAGCTGTTATCTGTCATTAGTCTCTTTTTCTGAAATCAAAATTGCTTGAATGTAACATCACATTTAGTTTAGTAAGTATGTTCATTTTCTCAAATTACTATCAAGGCAATGGCTCTCAAAACACTGCAAAGGCACCAACAGTACAACCAGCAACTGCACACAAACCATAACAGCTTAAACACAGGAATGCACACTAAATATATACTGAGATCACAATAAAATATAAGACGACAGTAAAAATAAACTGTATAAGGATACTGTATATGGAAAAACATACCAGGGACAATACAGTCTAGTCAAGTTTTATTTAAGTGAAAACTTGTAAATATGTTTTTAAAAAGGCAAAATTTGATACCAGACACTTGACAGTCCTCCATATCTGACAACTGGGAGGCACAGTAATGGGCATGGCCTTGCCACAGTGGCTACAGATCCCTCTGAGATTAGTGATAAATGTTTGCAGATGCTGAAGGAACTCTGTGGCACTGAGCAAGACCAGACGCTCTGCTTTTACACTGTCTGCATGATAATGGTTGCTTACTTAGTATATTGAGAGAACAGCATCAAAATTGATGAAGTGCAGGAGTCACAGAGGATGCAAACTATTCTGCAGAACACAAGTCGTCTTTGTCCGGGGCGACAGGCAGAATGGAAAACCTTTGCACTGCACGACACAGGACCATGTACTCGGCTTATCTCAGACCTGCCTGTTGACCAGGTCATTTGCATTTCTCTGCAAGGCCTGTTTCAAAAGAGTCAGTGACTGGTTCACGGTGGCTGTTTTCCACCAAAACATGTGGTGTGTGGTATCAGCCACAGATAATGTCTGCCTGTAGAGCCTGTGTCTGAAGTGGTCAATCAAAGCTGTGGTAGGAGCTGACCTGGTGCTGGAGTCAAGTGCATGTTCAAGTCTTAACATGTTCACTCTGTAGTGCAGCTCAGTTGTACCTATCTTGTTACACCACTTCAAATGTGCATATAGATAATGACTCTGAGCAATGGTATATTAACTAGTATGGAAACTGTGCAAGCACGGTGTTGATTTTTGGCTGTCTGTAGTCCACATTGTGCTGTTCTTCCCCCTCCCTTTTACTTGGCATTGATTACAGTCTGCTGCACAGCAGCTTTATAATAGAGGGATATTGGGTGGGAGGAAGAGAAGGCGAGAGGAAGGGAGTTTCACATGCCAGATACGGAAAAACTCAAAACCAAAAGTTAAGACAGAAGCAGCAAAAGAAGCAGATGCCTCATTCTAATTCATAGTGGTGTGGAGAGTGTAGTAGCTTCCCATTACACTCCTTTAACACCATCAACCCTGTGATTTGTCATGGAGCGTAAACAAAGTTTTCTCTAGTGGTCAGCTCCTACTTGCCAGCTCATCCATTTCTCCCAGTGAGGTTTTGCATGGGAACTGTTGTTGAGGCAGCCCAGTTTGGATTGTGGAGCTACTAGTGCAGCGTGAACAACACTCTCATGAGCATACTACTTACTCATGGAAAGTTGAAGGATGCCAAGAGGTGTCTGTGTGTGTGTGTGTTTGTGTTTTTGTTTGATTTTTCATGTGAAGCCCTTCATCCAGCTGCATGTCACACTTTTCTCAAGACTTAATAAATCACTAACTAATATTTTGTTCGTGTTATATAATTTATTCCAAGGGGAAGCGTAAACGATTGTATGTTCTCTACAAAACTGTAGGCTTGTTAAAAGTGAATCAGTTAGATCATAGCCTCTTCATTTACAAAATACATTTTGTCTACAGCATCAGGTTTGTGTTATCAGCTGTGGGCTGCTGTCCGTTGATGCACATCTAATGACAAAACATGTTAGGTTAAAGCTTGTCAACACTGGTGTATTTCAGGCTCATGACACAAGCTACATCTGTTTGCTATCAACACCAAATTATGCTCTTTATCCCAGTGTGGCAGTAGCACCTACTTTGAATGATTTCACTTAATATTTAGCTAAATGGTGGTTTATGCCTCGTTGAGTTCCATTTATGAGTCTGAAGTTAAATTACATTACAAAGCTCCATTTCTTTAGCTGAGCAAAATGGTTTTGACCTCTTAGGCCTGCAAATATTTCAGGAAATGGAGCTCTCTGCACAGTTGCCACTCAGTGCCCCATTCTCACACCACCATGACTTCATATATTTAGGAAAGGTTCCTGAGGAAAATTCCCCATCTGGCCAGGAAGGATGTGAAACTGAATATGGATTCCATTTCTCTTAAATTCAGACGTAGCTCAATTAAGACATATAAACAAAGCTCCTGTTCCCTTGCCCTGATTTTTTTTTTTTCATCCCATCATTTTTCCCTCTCTGTTTTTCCAAGGCTCAATCTTCAGCAGTCAGGAGAACAAGGGGAAATGGCTGGGTTTTCCATAGAATATGCAGTGTTGCAATTAGGCCATGTCAGTAATGATTTGAGCAAAGCCTTTTACTGTAAACCACTCCTCAGTGTCTCAGTCTTGGAGTAGAATCACAAAGCCCAGAGCTGTCTCTCATTGATTCTTGGATAGTAGTCTGTTTATTGTAGCTTGAACATTTGCAGAATTATATTTATCTGAAGTTGTCCCTAGACAGTGTCTTAAAGCAGTCAATCCAGCCTTGCAGCTATGCTTCTACTTGTTGAGAGAAGACAACCATTGAGACGATTCAAAAGTGCATCTGGTTAGTAACATAACAGTAGTAGCATTATAGAAAAAAGTACATAAAACAGCAGATTTTTTTAAACAAAGTCCTTGTTCATCATGGTAACTAGGATAAAATACTACAAGTAAACTGAAACAGCTTTGTAGGAGAAGCGTTATACTCTGAACATTCCTCTTTTTAGAGTTTTATACCCTAAAAATTAGCTATGTGAATGCGTATTTCTACTGTTTACTTTTGGCATTTTCATCTCAACCATCTCAGTTAATTTAAGCCCTTTCGTGCAGTTGCAGTGTAGGCACTAGCAAAAGACAGGTGGCAGGGTTGGTATGCAGATGTGTAAATAAGATTAATGACATTACTTTAGATAAAAAGCATTATTTTAAATAAAAAGCACACATAGTAAGTAATAATAAAAACTAAAATTAACCAAAAAAAAAAGCTAGTGTTTCAAAGAGATACTTGATCTAAAGTATTTTTTGAGTATGAGACGCTCAACCATTTCCTGTAGCCATAGGTTTGGAGTGTCTCAGGATGCCGAAGCCAGCTGGATATCAAAGTGTGCTGACTATTACTGCTGCTATACATTGTCAAATTCTGACACGTCTCCCTGTGTTTCTCTCACCTGTCCCAGAATCTCTTCAGTTGTCCTCGCCCCTCTTCACCAGTGAACATGACCAGGCAAACATTGACTTGGGCCCAGACTGTTACAGCCAGCTATGTGTGGAGCCACTGGACGGAGAGGGTGAACGTCCAGTGAGCCTGGTGTCCACCCTGTCCTCTGGCTCATCCCGCGATAGTCGCAGCCTTTTTGGAAGCACCATTGCTCTTCCTTCCTCTACCACCCCGCCTATACAGTGCGAGGAGGACATAGACTTGGAGCTGAGCCCAGCTGCAGGTACCGGAGAGCAGGCTGGAGACCAGAGTCCCACCCTCACAAGCTCCAGGGTCCACTGGCAGGAACGGCTGGAGCCCAGGGTGATCGGCAACCAGTGGAACAACAACAACGCCGCCTCCAACAGAAAGGGAAGTGCTCAAATACCTCACATCCCTGCATTGCCTGTCGTCACAGACACCATGGCGCCCAACCCGAAGCTGACCTATGTGGACCGTGTTGTCATGGAGATCATTGAGACAGAGCGCATGTATGTCAAGGACCTGCGCAGCATCGTGGAGGTGAGTGGATGTCAGGGTTATGCTGACTGTACTCAAATTTTATTTTTCCCTTATAGTCGCTGTTTTTAACTTTCAGCCAAGTATTCACTGTGAGCCAATCATTGATGCTATAGAGAGTAAATCATCAGTATTCAGTGTATTTAAAGCACATGTTTGACTTGGATTAATGTGCAGCTATGACTTAATGTCTGCAGCACTCTAGGAGGAGGTGATTTACTGAATTTGGCCAGCCTGGAGCCAAAATAGGGGAATTGGGCTCAACAACAGTTGAGGGCAGATAATGGCTACTGTGTTCCAAGCAGCTGTTTGTGGCTACAAATGAGTCTGGTACTTGTAAAATATCCATTGGATTCTTCTTTTTCTTTTCATCACCAGGATCCATTCTGATTTCCTGCTTTCTAAACAAATCGGTCAGTTGAACAAAATGCATGCCTGACATCTGGCAGTTGTGTACTTTGTTTATAGATTTCTAGTTCATAGAGATGAAGGCAGGGGAGTTTATGATCTGCTCATAGTGTTTTGTATAAACTATTCTGTATATTTACAGTGCAGTGAAAGTTTACAGCCTGTAGCCCAGGATTATGGACTGTGCTCATATGTGGAGTTCAAACACAGTCAAAACTGGGACCCAGAGCCAGTCTTTCATGGCAGGAAACTTGGTCTCTAAGATCTTATTCAAAGATAGTAAAAACCTCATCTCAGAGATGTGAAGCATGGAAAATAGAGGGATGATCACCACTCAACAGACCACTTATCTCTTATCACTTTTTCTACCTTTGTAGTCTGAAAACAACTTCCAGACTGAAACCTGGCTTTCAATCTTCTGTGGTCTTGCGTAGAAACAGGAGCGCTCTGCTGTCCAACAGTCTCGGCTGCACTGCTGGTAATGTCTTTAACACATGAGGCATTTCTGAGAGTGACTGGCAGTAAACCAGCTAGCACCTCTCCTCACCTTGTCTCCGACTGCGCTGGCGTCTGGCAGTTGCGGTGGGAGGGAGCGCTGCCCTCGTCGCAGCTTGAATAACGACTTGCTTCGGACAAATGCTTCCAGGACTTTAAACAATTTCAGTTGACAGGCACAGCAGCCCTGCCTGGTCTGGCCTCTGTCACACAGGCCCTGCAGAGAGCTCTAGCATAGCCTGATTTCTCAGGCCCTCCCAGCCAACACAAACACCTCCATCTTTGCACCAACGGGAGAATAACATAAATGAAAGCAGAGCAGTTGGCTTTTCCATACACTACACTGTGGGAACAAGGTACAGTACAGATCTGTCCTTTTATGATTACAGTATGGCTTCAATCAAATAGATTCCATACAGCTCATTTTCATTTCACACCAAGCCATGGATCTGACAGAGATGTGTGAAACTCGTCTTTCATTTGGCATTGTTATTTCAGCAAACTAATTCAAAGCTTCCCCTTGATATTGACACTGAACTCTCTCACAACAGCTGTTGAAGTTATGTCCACTTTGCCTTTAGATCTAGTTTACTCACTCTCAGATATCTCAGTCTTAACTGTCTATCAATGGAATACAGAGAACAGCTGTTTGACCCAGCTGGTCTTACATGTCTAAATACAACCTCAACACCTGGCCTGAACACACCCAGAAAAATTGTTTAGACAAGAATGTGGATCATGCTTATGGGATTCACAAAAAAAGCCAGTCCAACATGTCCTTCTTCTTGTTTAATAATTGATAAGAGTTTTTGTTGGTCCCACAAAAGGCAAAACAGCTTTGCTTATTCTGTACTAAAGCGCAGCCTGTGGCACTATAAACTGGGGGACTCCATACATCGAATTAAATCTCTCACGCTATGCTAAAGGTCACGTGTGTATGGTGTAACACCAGTGGCGAGTTTTTCCATAGGAGACGATGAGACACCCTGCTGACTGCATGTCAGCATTGCTCCCACTGCACTGGAATTCTTCATCCATGACCGACTGCAGTTCTTTCAGTAGTGCGATGTGATGACTCTACTCTTAATCTGGGCTGCCTGGCAGGCTTGCTATGTATGTGTGTGTTTGCAGCACATCATCTGGGAGGCAGGGTGTGTGTACAAGCTGTTTACTGGTAGAGTCTTTATACAGTCACCGAGTGTATGTGTGTTTGTCTCTCGTCAACTTACTCATCTACTTGTTTGGAGTTGTTTGTGTGCAGTTTACCAAGAAAGAGGGCAATCATCCAGATGTTGGCATATTTGGTTACTGTGTATTTTTATCTACTTCTGAATACCCCTGGGGTCTAGGGGGAGTTGGTTCCTGGGAGGGGAACAGGCTGTACTGATGCTATGGTCTGGGCGCAATAGAACCTCTTCCAGAATGTCACACTGGCCTCCAGTCAATGGAACAAATCCTTAAAAGGATCCTTTAAACATTATATAACTTGTGAATTAATGATCTTGCTTTTTTTTTTAACACAGAAGAGCCCTAAATATTTATTGTCTGTTTATGAACATTACATGACATTACATTACATGTCATGAGAGAATGGATAACTCATCATAGAGGATATAAGAATGATACAAGGGAAATTTTAGTTTCTCTATTGAATGCTCCCTCTTCTGGTAAGAATGTGCAAGTGCCTGAATGATAGTCAGCCCTTAAGATGTCAACAAATGTTGAAATGAGCTTATATTTTTTTTTTTTTCCAGGACTATTTGGCTCACATCATCGATATGAGCAACCTTCCCATACGGCCAGAACAAGTGTGTGCCCTGTTTGGAAACATAGAGGACATCTATGAGTTCAACAGGTACGTCATCACCCCAAATGTAAACCCACCGATCACCATGATTTCTTTTCTAGATATTTTTATATTGTAGTTTAGCCAACAAGTCTTAAAAAAAGTATAGTCAATTTATTGCATTATAATTTAAGAGACAATGTACAACGGACTCATGGCAGAGCAGAGGACGCTGTACTTCCCTGTACAATTCCATTGGGCAAGGAATATTTTCATGCCTATTGTTGTGTATGTAACATGTTATTCTGTCGTTCTAAAAAGGAATGTCAAGAAATTTAATTCAATGACTCAGAGTTTATGCAGGGAGGAACAATGGAGCAACGCACTTTAATGTAAACACTCTTGCAAATGGTGGTGCAGTTAGTTTTGCATTTAATCATCTTATGTCAGCAAGTGCTCATTGCTGCCCACGCTGCTTGACACACATTCCTCTTTCCTCTCACAGTGAGGAGCCTCCCTGGTAATGTTAAGGCTGTTGTACAGCTCTCAACCACAAATGGGGATGGTTTGAATCTTATTACTTTTTTAATAAAATTCTAGCCAGAGAGATTTTGACAGATTTTGTATCCAAAGGGTCATGTGTTGCCCTTCTCTGAGAGATGAAGCTTCTCTTCTCACACTGAGAGGTCGTGCCTTCTTTAAGTCAGCAATGAAGATAGCGGTATTGACTTTTATTACTTTATAGTTTTGGTGGAGACATTTTTGTGCCATTCTGTGAATAGGTGCCACATGTTTATTTAATATTGCAACAGAGTTGTGCCAATTTGCAGGAGGCTGCCCACGACAAACCAAATTTTTATTGGGAGAGAGATTAGTATTTCTAGTGTTTCTTTGGGAACATTTACACAAGAACAACAACAAATCCAGTCACCTCATTTACTCACCATACCAGGGATCATGTAAACCATCTTCTCTACAGTTCAGTATGCTACTTTTCTGTAATTAAAACCCTTTCAAACTCAACAATTCTCACTACTCTGGGAGTCGCCATTAAACTCACATTTGATATGGAGATGAATTAATAAACGACATTGCTTTGACCCAAGAATTTTTATTTCTTCGTAACAATTAACCTTCTTCCAGCCGTCAATGTTGTTGACAAAGCAATCATGCAGTGTAAACAAATATTGACCTTCCGTCTGAAAACTCTCGACACCAATGCATTTTTCATCGTGTCATTATGTCAACATGTTGACATATTTGTTTGTAGTTGGTTTCAGTCAAGCCACACAGTCTTTGATCTAAATTATGGAATGAATTATGAATGATTCAGCTGAAAACTTTCCGTGTTTAGGTTTATTGTATTATGTAGGTATTTTTCCACAGTGACCTCTTTTCATATATGCTCCTTCAGTCATTCACATTTTACTGAGGTGATGTCACACTGTGTTAAGCATTAAAATACCATACAGTCCTCAGGTTTGGGTTTCCCTAGCTCAGAATAAAGTTTGTCTTTGATGGGACTGTGAGAACAGAGATTTTCAAGTCAAATGCATGTTCTTTCACGCTGAGTCTGAACATGACACAAGGTTCTTGTTTAACAGTGTATGCTGCCCTCTAGTGGAAGTATTTCTTAACAAATCCAATCTGACTCGAGGCAGAAATAGAAGTCAATACCGTAGAGAAAATATTAGCATTGATTTATTAACGGCAGCCACTAATCATTATTCCTTCCGTCTTTTCTTCCTTTTGTGGTTTACTTCTGTTTTTGTTTTCCTTCCTAGACACACATATTAGGTTAGTAAATCCATTAACACTGAACTTTCTGTTCTGCATTTCAGTGAACTGTTGCAGTCTTTGGACATGTGTGAGAACGACCCTGTGGCCATTGCTAGGTGCTTTGTAGATAAGGTGAGCATTACTATCTTCTTCACAGCATTATCAGGAATTGAACACTGTTGATGTGATTGTCTGCCTTGTGTTTCCTCAGAGTGAATACTTTGAAATCTACACTCAGTATTGCACCAATTATCCCAAGTAAGTAGCTAGGGCAAATGCATGTTTTGCAACCTTTTGCTGTTGATATCAGATGTAACATACTTGAATGAGCTGATAAATGTCATTGTCTGCTGTCCTCTAGCTCAGTGGCAGCCCTGACCGACTGCATGAGGAGTAAAACTTTAGCCAAGTTCTTCAGGGATCGACAGGCTGCTCTGAAGCGCTCCCTCCCTTTAGGCTCCTACTTGCTTAAGCCAGTTCAGAGGATCCTGAAATATCACCTGCTGCTGCAGGTACAGAACGTCCTCAATGGTCACATTGCTTCAACACAACCTTTGTCAAAATGTAGTCTTCAGGCCTTTAGATTTATTCCTCTTATTATAATGATTAAGGAGTAGTTCACAGGCCTTCTGGATTATGATGAAGGAATGTCGTTTTGTGACAGCTTGTTAACACACTGCACGATGCCTGTGAGTGCTGATAAACAGCTCAACCAAAGGGTGATTTTCCCTTTTCCAGTCCTTTAATTTGATTCATTATTAAGGGCCTAGAGGCTACAAGCTATTTAGGATTTTACAGGGTAAAAGCTACAATGGAAAAATCACAAAAAAATTCATATGGACACACATTTTACTTTGTTTGAGGAACCATTTAACTAGTTCCCTATAGTGCCACCCCTTGTCAGAAGTTGTAACTTTCTCTGATCTCTTTTAAAGGAAATCGCAAAGCACTTTGACCCAGACGAGGAGGGCTATGAGGTGGTTCAAGAAGCCATAGACACCATGACAGGAGTGGCCTGGTACATCAACGATATGAAGAGGAAACACGAACATGCTGTCAGAGTGCAGGTCAGATAGAATGACCACATATGAATGTCAACATCCTTTTAAAAATATGTATTTATGTCATTGTCACATAGTGATTACATACTTTACAGTACATACTCAGTCAAGGTGAAATTGCAAGACTTTAGCTTCATTGTCCAGTGATACTGTAACTCTTTCTGCTCTTCTGTGGCTCTGGAGGGCCCAATGTAATTTCTTTCATGTATTTACTCCATATATATATTTTTTGTCAGTAACTCTAGTCTTGCATAAATATGTATTCTAAAGATTCAAATGTTGGCCATAACAGCTTTTTAGTGATTTCCTTGGTTTGAGTCATTGACTGAGTGGTCGGTTCACAGTTTTCTTTGTGCGAGTGTTGTATAAGAATTACAAATAAAAGCTGACGCTGTGCTGGCATTTATATGCTTTGTGCTAAAGGAACATGTCTGACAGTATGTGGATGGGGGTGTGTGCTTTCATGTGCATCTGCAGGAGATACAGTCTCTTCTGATCAACTGGAAGGGTCCTGACCTGACCACCTATGGAGAGCTGGTGCTGGAGGGCACCTTTCATGTCCTGAGGGCAAAGAACACCCGTACACTCTTCCTCTTCGAAAAGATGCTCCTCATTACCAAGAAAAGAGGGGAACACTATGTCTACAAGATCCACATCTTGGTGTGGTTTTTGACATTTTTTTTCCATTGATTAGTGATTTAATAGTTTGAAAATATAGGTGTGTGAAAATGATGATATCTGAGTAAAACAGAAAGACTAATAAGATCACATCTTCTTTTAAATTACACAAGATTTATATCATAAAGACATACTTTTAATAAGGTAGCAAATTAAGTTGAGTGAAGCCTCAGTTACATTTCTTCATTCACTGTGGTTGCAGTGCTCTACCCTAATGCTACTTGACAGTGCCAAGGATCCCCTGCTCTTCAGTGTCATCCATTTCAAGCATCCCAAGCAACCCCATACAGTGCAGGTAAATGTGACCACCAGTAACTGTCAACTTTTTTTCCACAGTTACACAACACATATTATTGCATTTCCATCAGCTGCTCGGGAAAATCAGACAAACACTTGCTGTGGCCTGATTAAAAGATGTTTCATGTTAGTTTTATGTTTTAGAATACTAATACTAATATTAATAATAAAAACAAATTTGATCCCTGCTTCTGATTCTAATACTATATTTTCTCGGATAACAAATCCATTTTTATCAAACACTTGAGAGCCAGTGGTTTCCGCTGTAGTCTCTACTCTGTATGCATGCATGTGTCTGGTGTATCTTTATTAATATGAATGACTTTCTAAATGACAAGTGCTTGTTGTTCAAGGCCAAGTCAGTAGAAGAGAAGCGTCTCTGGGCCCATCACATTAAGCGGCTCATTCTTGAGAACCACAACACCATCATCCCCCAGAAGGTAAACAACATCATCCTTCAAACTGTTCTTTCTCCTTCAGCTGCTAAAGACCTGCCTTTTATTAAAAACACACTGTCTCTTTCTTTAAAGGCAAAAGAAGCCATCGTGGACAATTCAAACTGTAAGTGTTACCAGTAAAGTAACTTTGGTTATAGGGTTAGACCAATTTACCCGTTTCCATGGCAACCAAAGATGCTGCTTACAAAGGAGAAGGGTGCTTCATTCTCAGTGGAAAATATAGAATGCAGTTTAATTTACCAGGAAGATGTAGCCCATAACCCATCCATCTATGCAGAGAAAATTGTTTTGTAATTGCGGTTCTGAGTGTAATGACGTATCCTTCCACTGCCTAGATCCAGGGAAGTACCACTATAGTCCTGAGAGACTGAAGAAGGAGTCCTGCCAGATGGACGACTTCCATCTTGGAGGACGAAAGGGGAGAAGGAGATCGGGTAAAAGCCTCCCACCCCATCTCGTATCTGCAGAGTCACACACAAACATTGCTCCCTGTATCTGTTTTGCATAGTTATAGGGTGTAATTTGTATTAAATATTGAATCATTAAATCAATAAATGTTAATGTTAAATATTGAAATTAAAGAATAGTATTGTTAAACATATTTGTCACTTTTACCTCTAGTGAGTTGACCTTTTTCAATTTCTCCCTTTTTAGAGCCTGCAAAACAAATCATAAGGAGCACAAAAGGTTGGTACATGGTGGGGATTTGTGTATATCACTGGATGTTAGGGTGGGTGATCGATCCACATTGTGGATGTTTTTCACTGGCCCTTGAGCCCCCTAACCAAGAGCTTTCCACATCTCCATTGCACTTCTGCTTTGTTCTCCCGCAAAGACACCTGGAAAACAGATCAAAAGACACACACACACACACTCCCACGCCACTGGCCTCACCCATAATGAAGTTAATTATATGGCACACTGGTCCAAGGCTTTGTCATACACAAGCTCTTTTCAATAGTCAGATTCAGCCTTACCCTCAGATCTGCACGTCTTCCTGCTCTCATCTATTCTAATTGGCCGTTATGAAAGAGAAAACCTCTCTTTTCTTATCCCCATTTCTCCTTTGCTCTCAGTGCAGATCAATTTTTCGAACCAATGTAATGAAAAACAATGATCATGTCAACCTTCCCATCCCGGTGAGGGAGTGGGTCATCACATCCTGGCTAATTGCATCACGTCCAGTTTGAGCCTCTGAGAGGAAGATGTTTCTAATTGGTATTTATCTAATCACAAGGCCTCCCTTAAGTCTGGCCAGACTAACTACTGCCCCACTCAGTCCCTGCTTGTGGAGGAGGAGATTGTGTGCTGACCATGATTGTACAAGATGCATGTGGTATTCAGGTTATTTTGTTCTGTAACATTTGATGTGCATGTTTCTTTTTTTTTCGGTCACTGACATTCTCATTTGTTTATTTCTCCTCCTCTTCTTTATCTTTGTTCTCCATGCAGCTGTTTTGAAGGTAAGCGTCTGAAATCCAAATGTTGTCTTTTCTTAAACCTTGATAAGCTTCTTCATTCTGTTGTAGCAAAATAGTTTATGTATGTCAGTGTGCTGTGGTGAGATATGGTTTACCCAATTTTGACTCAGCAGCTCAAACTTTCTATTCTAATTGCAAAAGAAGTTCAAGCAAAACTGAGAAAGTGTAAACTCAGACTGCACAGAACGTACTTTGACTTTCTGGATTACTTAAATCATATCTCACTCAAAGCTAAAGCAGCTTTATGAATATTCCATCCCATTTACAGCCTTTGAATCACAAACATGGCTCTAGCACTGGCCTTGCAATAACAAACCACATGTCTATGACTTCACGCTACAGCATGCAGACAGTGAGGGTGCACTGCTGGGGGATAGGTGCTCCCTTCAGCCAGCCACTAGTGTCAGTACGCTGGCCTCCAGTCTCAGCGAGCCCCAGGCTGAGAGGCCATGTGTGGACGATCTAATTCCCAGAAGGGCCTCTCTGGAGCAGCTAAGTCCTACTGACAGTGACCCGAAACTGGGCCTTTCACCCAGTCAGGGGGGGCTGGAGCTGGACAAGGCAGAGGAGGCAAAGGAGGAGGAGGAGGGGGAGGAGAGTTACAAGGAAGATATACTGATGGGAGACGACCAGGTAGAGGACTTTGCCAGCTCAGTGCTGGCAGCCATCTCCTGCTGGCACTATAGAGCCAGGGCTTTGCTTTCTACTCACTTCACAACGGTGAGGGTTTCTGCCACCCACGGGTTACCCATTTCCTCCCCCATTCCGCCGGCTTGCCAATACTCTCTGCCACTCTTTCTCCCATGCTGACTGTCCTCCCTCACCCTTTCTTTTTACTTCATAAACAGAACCAACTAACACCTGCTACCATTTGCACAGTGCATGTTGAATGCCTCAGGTCGAATTGATATTGAAGCGCATGGACTGAAGTTCTCCCAGTCTACTAACAGTGACCTCTAAGAATGTATGGGTGCAACTTGGTGCATGTCTTTGCTTGTATTGTTTTTGCTTTAGAGTTAAAGGTCATCCCCCTGTGCACGCACTCTACACCTGTGACTGTTTGTTTCACTCATCTGTGTGGTTCCAGTAATCGTGTGCTGTGTTTCATTATTGTGTTTTTGGGGCATGATTGATGTTGAAACCATGCCTGCATTTGCATTAGAACCAGTGGCTCAATGTGCCCTGTTAAATGTTATTTCACTTCAAAGGTTAGTGCAGCCATCTAATGAAATGATTATTATAATAGCAAGAGCTTTGCTCTTTGATAATCATATTTTCTAATCATATTGCCCCTCTGAATTTTCATAATTAGGAAGTCTTTGTTAAGTTAATTGTTATACCAGTATTGTTGCTGAATATGTATTAATACATGTCATTTCAATAGGAAGACTTTCTTTGTAACCATTTTAGTGGGCGTTTCAAGGGTAACCTGAATTCACATTAAGTATCTCGTAGATGTTTGTCCACTATGACAGATTTTTCTGTTTTACCCTGCCTCACAGTGTGACCTCTGTAGGAGGATTTACAGTTAAAACTCTCACTTTAATGCTGTGTTTTGTTCTTTCAGGATGATCAGAACACAGATACAGCAGCTGAAGTGAAAACTACACTAAGTGAGGAGGCAGAAACTCACAGGCAAGAGGAAAAATATGTGGCTGTGGCTGTGAAAGAAGCTCTCACTACACAGGTAGTTAATAAAGCCTTGCATAATGTTTGTGCACACATCCATTAAGCCTCATTTCCGCACGTGACTCTGAGGTCACATTTGATATGTATCCACTCTGTCGAAGAATGCCCATCTATCCTCACACCCTTAGTACTGCTTAGTTTGTTGCTGAGCATATTTTCTAACCACTGTATATTTTGGATGACACTCTTTCAGTGTAGTTGCAGCTGTTGTTATTTTCTATTTGCCTATTTGTATCATGCCTGGGGCTATATTAGTGCCTGCTGTATATTTGTATTCATGTAAATTAAAATGCCGCACACACACACACACGCACATACACACACTGCTGCCCTGGAGTCAGCACTCCCACTGAGGAAGGCAACATTTGATTTGGAGGCCAGGTGCTGTTCTCACCTGATTCTCACGGTAACTTTGTGAAACAGCTCCTGCATCTGAGTATAGGTTGTTATTCTTCCTAAGCTTATCTCCACCACACAGCTCTGAGCTGCACTTTTTTACAGTTGCAGGCGCTCCAAAAGAGCAGGCAACACCTGGAGACAAATTTACATTAGTGGCAGACGAAGGCAACATCAGCAGTGTGAACACTGTTAGAGCTGCAGACATCACCGTGCTCACTGTTAAACCCTCCCAACATCTCTTAACCAAAATGTGCAAAAAGGAGTCTTTAATAACCAAGGCTGCGAGTGCAATCACAGCGTCTTTGCAAATTTTCCACACTTAGATATTGTACATAAAAATAGGTCAGTGTGATAAAGCCGAAGTCGGCCTCAAAAGATAAAACATGCATCATAAATTGTGGATGCTTTAGATTAAAGTGCCTAGTTGACTTTGAAAAGGTCCATTAACTTAATGGGGAATGGAGAATGCTTGCCATCATAATGTCTTTTACTCAGTGCATTCCACATTACAAACACTGCTATCATGTTTCAGGTCAATGTGGAGGAGCTGTGCCCTCTAGACTGTGTCTCTCAAGCAAAGAAAAGCGATCAGCTGGAGTTGCATTACTCCCAATGTCCTGAGTCTCCTGTCTTCCCTGCCCAACAAGACGCTGACATCATAGAACCTCAGGATACTTCTAAAGAAACTGGAGAGGAAGAAGAAGCAGGGAGTGATTCCTCCGGTCTCCAAGTGGAGGAGACGAGTGTATTGACGAATGGAGAGATCTCAGAGGAGGAAGAGGATGTGTTGGAGCATAAAAGCATCCTACCTTCGTCTGTGTTGGACCAGGCCAGTGTGATCGCCGAGCGCTTCATCAGCAGCTTGTCCAGACGGAGCAGTCTGGTTTCAGAGGACCTGGGTTCCCTCGCCTGCCCCTCACCTTCAACAGATAACGACCTTTTCAAAAGCCCCTCGGCCTGCATGGACTTGGAGAAACAGACACAAATGTTGGCCAGCTCTACCCCAGAGCCTCAGGAGACCTCAGAGGCCAATCTGTCAACACCTGCACACGAACCTGCGCTGGACGCTCTCATCGAAGGAGAACGCAGGTCCACTCTCTCCAAACGAGATCGCCTCCTCATCCACAAGATCAGGAGATACTACGAGCATGCTGAGCACCAGGATGCTAACTTCAGCATCAAGCGCAGGGAAAGTCTCTCCTATATCCCAGCAGGTCTGGTCAGGTACCTGAGCAGACAGCTGAACAGTGTCCCTCAGGAGCAGGCGGCCCCAGTCCACAGGAAAGGCCTCTCTCGGAACCGGCCCACTTCCTGGTCTGTGTTTGACCTTCCTGGATTAGAAAAGAATCGAAACACTGAAACTCGTCAGAAGAGTGAACCGCAGAGAGCAAAGGAAGCCAAGACCAGATCTCAGAGCTTTTCTGAAGCTTTGACCACAGAAGAAGAATTCAGACCTTCATCAGACATGCTCAAGGTTTGGCAAGACATGCAGATGGAGGAGGAGAGCCAGGAAGTCCAGCAGATTGAAGAGGAGGAAGTTGATGACTCAAGATTAGAGGCAACGCAGGGCAACGGTTTAAATGTTAAAACCAGCAAACAGTCACCTCAGATTTTAGAGGAGTCTGAAATAAGCACTGCCTCAGATAGCTCCTCCATCTCATCACCCAACACAACCTCTCCAGCAGTAGAAGGCGGATCTGGAGAGGACCCTGAGCCAAGTAATGCCACTATGTCACAAGAGAAGAACCATGTCAACCATGACCAGCTACCTAAGCTCATTAGCTTCCGAACGAGTGTGGACGAGGACCAGATCCTGCAAGACATGGGAAAGATGAAAAATAAGGTGTTCCAGCTGGCTCGTCAGTACAGCCAGCGCATCAAAAATAACAGACCTATTGTCTGGCAGAGGAACCGAGAAACTGCAAATCAACAGGGCTCCAAGAACCTGCCTGCTGTCCATGAGGAGAGGATGCAGCTGAGGAAAAAGGGTAAATAGGAAGCAATTGTCGACTTGCTTTCTCTTACAGTAACCTACCACTTGAACTCGTGTATGGATAAAACTGAAAAGCATTCTCTGTTTTTTGTGTATATATATGCAGGTAAACCCAGCGTGAGATTGCCCTTAATCGCTTGTGATGAGATGGTCATCCATGAAGTGCGTTCTCCAAGCCCAGTCCGGACCCCCAGCTCTGGTGCCAGCTCCCAGAGCACAGTCACTTGCCCACAAAGCCCACAGTCAGAGACCTTCTACTGGCCCGACGTGCAGGAGCTGCGCTCCAAATACATAGGGCCCTCCCACTTCTCAAAACTAACCCGGAGCTGCACAACCGGGATGTTAGAGTGCTGTGCGAACATGTATAATGGCTGCTCACACAAGTGCAATAGCTCCTTAGACCTTCACAAAGCTCTGGCAGACTGTCCTAGGACACAGTCCGCAGTAGAGGACTGGTCCCAGACCCAGCCCCGGTTTCAGCCCCTGCTGTGCAGATGGAGCTCCTTGGACCACATGCTCGGGTCTCTTCCCCTCAATGAAGTACAGAACCTTCAGGAACCTGTGAGGACCTGCTACACAGCGGGCAAACTCCACGATGGGGACATCCTCTCCCAGGATGATCTAGACTGTGCAGCAAATTCTGCTGTCGGGAGTTCAGGGAAGACGTCTGAAAGTAATCTAGTGAAAAGCTTACGGGAGAAGTTCCAGAGCTTAAGCACGAGCTCGTAAAACATGTGAATTATGTTCATTTCTATTATCAGGAACTATCATGTGGAAACGTTATCTGCCAATTATCTGATGCTTCTCAACGTCCCTTTTTCCTCTTTTCTCCTCTAAAAGAATGCAAATTATTGTCTGCACAATGTTTTTAATACGGGGGACATTTGGTGATTATTTGTTTTGTTACTACAAGTTTAACATGAAAGGGATATTATTGGTTATTGATTAGGGTAATGAGGGGAAAGCATATTGTCTTTAAAAAGGTGTGTTGCATTATTTGTACATTGGGTATTTGTCTGCACTGTACAATACAAAGTTTATGTAAAATGTGTATATAGTCCCCTGTATCAATAGGTCCTACTTTATTATTACATGCATCTATTTGGGTCCCACCCACTGTTGAGGTTCTTGCTATAATCACTATAGCACTGCTTTTACCATGTTAACTGTCAACTGTATTTCCAGGGAGCAAAAAGGAGCTAAGCAAACCCACACTGATCTTTTATCCACATGAATACTGCCGTCTCATTGACGAGGGAGCTCTGCTGTCAGCAGAGTCTCTGACCGAACACCAAAGAGAGTTTCCTTTTAACATTTGTCGACTTTTATTGCATGTGGTCACAGCAGTAACTTGCTTCCACGTTTACTGTAGCTGCTTCTAAAACTGTTTTCACATATTGTATCACAGGAGCTTTATTTTTCTCAACATGTTGTTTATTTTCTTGAATATTATTTATGAAACTGTACATTTGGGAGAGATTTGCCTCATGTAAATACTGAACAGTAGCAATCCTTTTTACTTCTCAGTTCCAGAAAATATATTGTTTCATACTTGAAGTTTCCCATATTTTCAATAAAAACAGAAATGGTAAGTGTCCATTGCTGCTGTATCTTTACTCTGTCATTCTGAATAGCTAATACTAATGTCCATTTGTACTGTGGCTGAGGGCTGAAAGTGAGGCTGTCTAGTTAGTTCTACAACTTCCATCATCAACTGGTTAAATGTTTCCATATTTATATAAAGCTGCGACATTAACTAAAACAAGATTAAAGGAGAGTCACTGTTGCATTGCTGTGTCCTCTACATAACGTGGAAGGAATGTGTCTTGTTGATGTGATTCTTTATTCCCAAATGACGAGAGAAGAGACGAGAAAAGCTGCAAGCCCCGGTCGACTCAAGGAGAGACGAAACAAAATGACAAGCAGTGAAACTAAAAGATTAGAAGTTATTAATAATATTCCTACAAAATAGAATACATTTCATCATTGGGACAAAATTGAAAAAGTTCCAAAAACAGTATGTATTTTGTCAAATGTGCAAGGCCAGTTTGCTGCAAATGGAAGTGTTACCACTTCAATACTTATGCAGATATTGGGCTTTAATAATATAGGGGTAATTTAATCTGAATTTGCTATCTGAAGCAGGCTGTGAACAGCTAGTCACGATATTATTATAAGTTGGGCGCATGTGTGTGTGTTATTATCAATTTGCGTTGGATATCTTTCATATAAAATGACAGCACAGCCCATCCTTTGTGCCTCAGGTTACCAAACTGAATCACCTTTGCTTTCAAAAGCTGCATCAAGTCAGCCAGAAACATACAGGCATACAACGGAAGTCAAGCGGGAAGCCCTTCAATATAAAAGCTAAATACTTGCTCAATGCTTGTTGCAAAATGTGCTCATTAAAGGGGGGTTTTAGTCTGAACCAACGACCAGAACCTGCATCCTGCCTGTGTGTTTGCTGACTCGACGCTGGTTCGTACTCACCGGAGGAGAGTAGTTACAAGACGCAATTGGAATCGCGCACTTAAACCAGATGCCAGCAACCTCAGATTTTCTTTGGCACAAAATCAATTAACCCTCCCTTTTTTCTTACTGGATTGGAACAACAACAAAAAAAATCGTCTCATTTGTTTATTTTTTTTCTAAAGAATGGGCTGTGCAATATCAGGTCTGGCGGCAAAAGCGGAGTTTGGAGAGAGGAATACAGAGGATGCTGCCGCTGCTACGCATCCCACCGAGGATCAGATTCAGATGATCAAGGAGTCATGGAAAGTTATCCGGGATGATATAGCTAAAGTTGGGATTATTATGTTCGTCAGGTAAGATGCTCGAACCTTTTCTGTACTTTTCCAGTGTTCGCTGCATGTCACGTGACTAAATATTTAAGAAAATATGATGCTATAGGATCAGGAATGTTATAGCGACAGTACATTTCCACTAAGTAGTTTATCATCAGGTGACAAAGTGGCCTTTATACGCACTGATTCTCTGAAAACATTTTTATATGTTTTAAGTATTGTGTAATATTTTGCATCCAAAGGAAACCCAGGATACCTTTTTTTTTCCAATAGCACACACAACTTTTCTATATCATCAGTATTTAAATGTCCTCTACTCTTGATCAGGATATTCAGCAAAAGGAGCAAAACTATTGACTTTTCAGTTTAACCTCATCAGAGTGCTTAGTGAAACCTCTGCACTGTGATCTGACCTGCTGGACCTGAGACAAAGTGGTCTGCTGAAGGTCTTGCAGATCCGATGTGACATTGACATGGTGCCTGACTTTATAATCCAAACCAGGAACTGATCACGCAGCATCCCTCCACCTCCACCACGTCCCTGTGCCCTGCCTTCTGACCCTCAGCTTTTCATTGAAAGCTTGGGGCAGAATACCCCTCCTCCTCTCTTATCACTTCATATCACATCTTAACAACATTACATAATAACACACAGCTCCAGGTCTGCCATCCCACTGTACAATTAAAGGCATTAGCCATCAGGGAAATGCATTTTGTCAATTATGATGATGACCAGCCTCCGGGTAAACGTATTTGGTCCTTTGGCTGGGAAATAAAACAAATGAAAGAATGTGGTGATAAAGACTGGCAGACATTCAGGCTGCTGCTGCTGCTGCTGCTGCTGGATCTACAGGAAAGAGACTACCGGGCACAGAGTATAGCTTTAAGCCCAATTAATGCCATGTGTCCCTGGGGTGACCCGAACAGCTGAAGGGATTGACCTTAGCGTGTTAGCCTGGAAATACGTAGGCCGTTTGTGGGTCAGGGCCACCCCAGGGCCCCCAGGCTGTCAGAGCTTGTATCCCATGACAGTAATTGTGACAGTACGGGAATCACCTGTTTTTCACTGTGTGTATTCTTTGGCAAGGGGATTGTCAAATCCATGTAAAATAAGATACTTCAAAAACTCTATTCATGAGTGCCAAATATATCATCTGAACAGCACCAATTAAAATTCCACTCGAGCTATATAGGGTGCTACATTGTCTGCTTATGTTATGCATGCCTGCATGTGCGCCCATGTCGGCAAGAGGTACACACAGTGGAGCAAAATAACCAGCTCCCTACATGTTTGCTGCGGCGTTGACAGTGGCGGAGATGTGGGTAAAAAAAAGAGCAGCCAATTTCCCCCTTTTCTCTCATCAATGACACTGGTGAGCAGGGCGTGTGAATAGTAAGAAAGCAAATTTCGCAGCCATTTCGCTCCCGATAAATCACAAGTCACAGCTTCTGTGGTGCCACCCCCAAAGAAAAGAGGCCAATTACACATGGTGTGCAAACATTGTAGTGTCGCTGGTTGAGTTTATGTCATTCAATAACTTATTAAGAATTATTTTAAATAAATAGACCCTGGATTTTTGTCTTTGTGAGAAGGTTAAGTTAATAAAGCACAGAAACGCAAACAGGTACCAGCTGTATCACAGTAAAATACTTTAAAAGCAATGAGCTAAACTGTGGAGTTACACCGAACAGACAGTCATGAGAATCATTTATTATGTAACAGACATATGAAAACATATGTGTCTAAGTCAGGGGACTGGATGTCAGACACGGTCTCACATTTTGTCTTCAGCCAGAGCTTGTTGGCCATGTCTGTATATTGCGTTTCAATAGACCTCGCTGCATCATCATCTTCTTGTCAAAGGGCGCAGAGCCACTGATGTTTTTCACAGCAGCCATTAGACAGACATCCTTTCTCTCACACATCACACCTCTCCCAACACCTCTATTCATACATCTCTCTATCTTCCAAGGGGGCCACATGTTGTAGACATCTAATGCATTTATTCATCAAGACTTTGTTCTGGATTTCAGGCGTTTTCCTCTCACAAGCAACTGCTGCAGAGCATGGGGAAAAACAACAATGGAAAATAGAATGAGCTTCTTTTTGACCTGCCTCACCCAGTGTTGAAAATTATAATTTATTATTTACGCCGAGCTCAGCGTTACAGTTCAGCATCACAGATGTTCAGGTCAGATTGTCTGTGCTGGATTATAATTTTGACATACATATACAGTGCATTCAGAAAGTATTCAGACCCCTTCACTTGTTTCACATTTTGTTATGTTGCAGGTTTATGCTTCAATCATTTAAATTCATCAATCTACACTCATTGTTGTACACTTAATGCCCCATGATGATAAAGCCAAAACTGAATTTTAAAAGAAATTGTTGCAAATGTATTAAAAAGGAAAGAGTGAAATATCACATTGACATAAGTATTCAGACATTTTGCTATGACACTAGAAATTTAGCTCAGGTGTTTCCCGTTTCTATTGATCATGTTTGAGATGTTTCTACACCTGTGGTATATTCAGTTGATTGGACATGATTTGGAAAGACACACACCTGTCTATATAAGGTCTCACAGCTGACAATGCATATGAGAGCAAAAACCAAGCTATGAGGAGGGAGGAACTGCCTGCAGAGCTCAGAGACAGGACTGTGTTGAGGCACAGATCTGGGGAAGGCTACAAAAAAATGTCTCCTGCAATGAAGGTTCCCAAGAGTGCAGTGGCCTCCATAATTCTTACATGGAAGCAATTTGGAACAAACAGGACTCTTCCTGCAGCTCGCTGCCTGGCCAAACTGAGTTACCGTTGGAGAAGAGCCTTGGTAAGAGGTGACCAAGAATCCGATGGTCAGAAGCACAACCATCAGTGGAGCACTGCACTGTGGCCGGACTGAAGCCCCTGAGTGAGAAACACATGAAAGCCACTTGGAGTTTTCAAAAAAGCACCTAAAGGACTCTCACACTATGAAAAACAAAGTTCTCTGGTTTGATCAAACCAAGATCGAACTGTTTGGCCTTGATTTAAAATGTCATGTCTGGAGGAAACCAGTCATTGCTCATCGACTGTCCAATAAAACATCTCTGGATAAACCTGAAAATGGCTGTCCACTGTCGATCCTCATCCAACCTGACAGAGCCTGAGAGGATCTGCAGAGAGGGCTGGTAGTCCAAGTCCATGTGTGCAAAGCTTGTCGTGTCACACCCAACACTTGAGGCTGCAATCACTGCCAAAGGTACTTCAACTAAGTACTGAGTAAAGTGTCTGAATACTTATGTAAATGTGATATTTCAGTTATTCCTTTTTAATAAATTTCACTTTGTCATTATGAGCTATTGGTAGATGAGGGGAAAAATGAATTGAAATGATTTTAGCATGAGGCTGCAACATAACAAAATGTGTTTATATAGATTTTACATCAGGTCTAGTATTTTACACAATAACAATCAGGAGCTGCTCGCAGCTCAAGTTCCTGTTCACATTAGGAAGCTACATGCTCATGTTTTCACATTAAAACATCTGATACCTCTCATAATCCTTGCATCTCAGTCTGAGCTCAATACAACTCGCATCCAGAGGAGGTAGCTGTATATTCTGGTAGCATGACTAATCACCAGTACCTCAGCTGGAGACTGGGAGGCTCTTTGATTGGATGGCAGCATGTTTAAACTCTCTGGTTAAGGAAATTGATTGAGGTTAAATCAGAAAAGGAAAACTGTAGTAGAGGCGGTTGCTCCATTTAACTGAGCCTCTGCCCCGGCTCCGACAGAGCAAGGCTGCTCATCACAGCTGCGGGTGGAAATGAGGGTATGGATTGCCTTGCTAATACACTCTCTCTACATCTACCATAGGCTGTTACTGATTGCATCTGTTGGGTCTAAAGAACCAGAGGGGAGGACAGTGATAAGAAGAATCAGAATAAGATCAGAGAGGCACAATCAGATCTCTATTCAAAGTGTGGGGTGGAGAGAAAGGCTGCAGGATGAGAGAGAAGCCTCTAATAGCAATGTTAATGAGCTGAAATTTGCACATTCACACTCAGCACTGTGAATGCAGGATTACAGTTGTGTGAGTGGCCACGCTGAAACTCTTGGGGTTATCTCATCTTTAGTTGGGAAACTCAGGGGGAGGTTTGTTTTGGTGTGGGAATGGATATGACAGGCTGCTCTTCATGATGCTCACGGATGGCTGCATGTGCTGTTGTTCTCTTGGTAACAGGTTGTTTGAGACCCATCCAGAGTGCAAGGATGTTTTCTTCCTGTTTCGAGACGTCGAGGACCTAGAGAGATTGAGGACCAGCCGGGAACTCAGGGCACACGGCTTACGGTCGGTCAGCAGCTCTGCATTTCACAACACATCAACACCATCGCAAATCAGTCAATGAAAGCATAGCATTCAGCATGGTATACACTGCATGGGCAAGAGAGCATATCAATATCCACCGACCTTTAGTCTAGTTTACACTAAAGGGTCAAAGCATAGCAGTAATTCATTGGCCTCTGTCACAGTGGTGACCATCCCAGCTGCTATGCAAACATTTGTCAAAAATCCTATAAAAAGACCAGAACACAACAATGGTTTAATCAATATCTGAATAGTCTCTGACTTTGCTATTGTGTCTGAGGCACTCACTTTCAGGGAATATTTAAAAACAGCTCACATACATATATATATATATATATATATATATATATATAGTCTAATTTTTAAACAGCTGGGCACTTTAGTTTTTACCAGATGTTACTGAAACAGGTGCAAACCGTGTATTTGTTGAGGATTATTTTCAGCTGCGGATTAATACACAGTTGCTGTTCTTGTGCAGTGATTCCCAAGCTTGTTTGTAAGATGTAACCTCACAGCCCGATCACGTGAGGCCAAGAACTCCTTCATGAACACCACCTGTCCTAATCCAGATGCGTTCATTTGACCTTATTAATTATATAAAAGAAGGAATTGTTGATTCTAAGATCAAGTTTTCATTTTGTATCATTACATCTTGGAGTGGCTAAAGGTGGACACTTCAACCCTGTGTCTTACTGGTTTTTACCAAAACATAATTTCTTTGTATTTTTTAATTAGCAGAGCCACTCCACAGATTTCCTGGGTTGTACTGCTGTTTGCGAATGAATGCTCGAGTGAGTATTTATGGCAGCAAGACAGTGCACATGGAGTTGACTCAAGATGAATTACAGTGTCCATGTCTCTGGTAATGAAGGAACATGTCAGCCATGTTTTTACTAGTTCTTGGACAATGATGGTGCTCTGTGGCACAAAAGAATAAGCAGTTTTAGTACAGTTTTCTTCAGGCACCACCTTTTTATCTAAGTGGAACAATGATATGATAAAACCACATTGCACATGGTGCAGCTCAATATCAGGGATGTGTTATAAAAGTAGTGGCAGATCAAACACCTCATGTAGTCATATCATTATAGCCTTACTTACCACTCTGCTGCAGACAGAGCTCGTAGCATGTATCACAGCCACTTGTCTGTTGTTTCCGAGTGTGTGTCGGGCCTCTCTGTGTTCCTCTACACATGAGGCCACAGCAGCCATTTACTGCCTGAGGAGCTGAAGGTACAGAGGCTAGCGTGGCATTGCAGCAGGAACACACTGACAAAACGTGTTACACGTTCCAGCGTAAACCGGCTGCTCTCAAATTCAGTGATAAGGCCAAATGGCCCTTCAGCCGCACTCAGGGACATTAGTACAAATGTCCACGGTGGCAGCGAGACAGAGAGAAGATAGAGCTAAACCAACTCTAACCCTTTGTTCCATATTCATCTTCAAAACTGTCACGCACACGCTCTGCAGTGGAGACAGACACACCTGGAAAGCAACAAAGGAAATTGATCCTGTGGTGTGCAGGGAAAAAAATGTTTTCATGTGGGGAAAAGTATTGTGCAATCAGTTGGTTTTGCAAGTGAGAGTTAGATTGATAGATATGCAATCAATTAAATGTTCTTTCTTGCCATTTGAGTTTGTGAGACTGCAAATGTCACCATGCAGCCTTTCAACACAGAGGAGTGTCAGACTTATCTATAGCGGAGGTATATCAGCTCATAGTTGCTGCTGCTAATTCACGATTAACTGGTGGATCAATCAGGCCTGGTGGCTCTTTCTGAGCCTTTTTTTTTATTCTGTCTCTTTCAGGGTGATGTCTTTCATTGAGAAAAGCGTGGCTAGACTAGACCAGCTGGAGAGACTGGATGCTCTGGCTCTGGAGCTGGGGAAAAGCCATTATCATTACAACGCCCCACCTAAGTACTACAGCGTAAGACCCTGATGATCCCTACAGTGCTGAACATGCTCTGTTTTTGTCATGTTGCTTTGTTTATAGAGTACACATATTCTAATTTCCACTGATACTGTAGCTCTCTATTAGACTCATCATTATACTGAGACCCCTAAAACCCCAGCAGCTGAATGAATTGACACACTCCCAGAAATGCAAAATGGAAACACCTACTCTTTCAAATAACAATAACAGCAATGGAGTGACACGCCAACTGGATACTAGCCAAGTTACGAGGGCACAATGTCATCAAGTGTCTCCCATAATTATTTTCCAGTATGTCGGAGCAGAATTCATCTGTGCTGTGCAGCCCATCCTGAAGGAGAGGTGGACAGCTGAGGTGGAGGAAGCATGGAAGGTAAGTAGTTGTCACTGTGTGACCTGTGTCTCCTTATGAGGGTGTGTTAATCAGAGACCTTTGCAGCAACCCATTCTGGGTAAATGCCTTGTGAAATAGGCTTGATGTGTGCAACCAGCACATCAGCAGCGACAGCTTGTGTCCGACTCGCATCAGTGTCAAGAATTGTGCACATCTTTTTAATGCACCATGTAACATGTCAAGAAGGAAACCAGTGCTGCACAAGCTTGACTGATGTGAAAATGTACATCTCACTGAACCATACATGAGCATATTGAGAAAATAGAACATGGCTCTGTCACTTCATGTTATGTCACTCCAAGATCCAAGGGCGTAGGTTTGGTCTCAACATTGGTAGGGACGCAACAACCCCACCATCCCCCCAAAACAAAGGAATTGGCTTTTTAATGCCATCAACCAAACAGTTTATTAACAAATAAGATTAGAATTTGCATTCAGGAATGCCAATACGCAAATGTAATATATGTACATGTGTTGAATTTCCATATATTAAATATATGTACAAATGAAGTAAAATCATATATGTATATAAGTATAGCCTATATGTGTAAAAATGTAGAGAACCAAATTTTAAATGTAAAAACACTTCATAGTATAGTAAGGCAAAAAAATGTCATAGTATATTAAGGCATAAAACATCATAGTTTACAAAGGCATAAAAACATCAAAAAATGTCATAGTATACTATGGCATAAAATGTCACAAAAACGTCATAGTATATTAAGGCATAAAACATCATAGTTTACAAAGGCATAAAAACATCAAAAAATGTCATAGTATACTATGGCATAAAATGTCACAAAAACGTCATAGTATAGTAAGGCATTAAAAATGTCATAGTACAGTAAGGCAAAAAAACGTCATAGTATAGTAAGGCATAAAATGTCACAAAAACGTCATAGTATAGTAAGGTATAAAACGTCAAAAAAACGAAATATGGCATAAAATGTCATGAAAATGTCATAGTATAGTAAGCCATAAAAATTTCATAAACACGTCATTGTATAATAAGGCAAAAAATGTCATAGAAACGTCAAGGAACGTTACAGTATAGTAAGGCATAAAACATCAAAATATGTAATAGTATACTACGGCATGAAATGTCACAAAAACGTCATAGTATAGTATGGCATAAAAATGTTATAGTATAGTAAGGCATAAAAGGTCAAAAAACATCATAGTATATTAAGGCATAAAACGTCAAAAACATCATAGTATAGTGAGGCATAAAACATCATAAAAATGTCATAGTATACTATGGCATAAAATGTCGCAAAAACGTCATAGTATAATAAGGCATAAAAATGTCATAGTATAGTAAGGCATTAAAATGTCATAGTATAGTAAGGCAAAAAAACATCATAGTATAGTAAGGCATAAAATGTCACAAAAACATCGTAGTATAGTAAGGCATGAAATGTCATAGTATAGTAAGGCATTAACATGTCATAGTATAGTAAGGCATAAAAATGTCATAGTATAGTAAGGCATTAAAATGTCATAGTATAGTAAGGCAAAAAAACATCATAGTATAGTAAGGCATAAAATGTCACAAAAACATCGTAGTATAGTAAGGCATGAAATGTCATAGTATAGTAAGGCATTAACATGTCATAGTATAGTAAGGCATAAAAATGTCATAGTATAGTAAGACATAAAAATGTCATAGTATAGTAAGGAATTAAAATGTCATAGTATAGTGAGGCATAAAAATGTCAAAACACATTATAGTATAGTGAGGCAAAAAACATCATAGTATAGTAAGGCATAAAAATGTCATAGTATAGTAAGGCATTAAATTGTCATAGTATAGTAAGGCATTAAAATGTCATAGTATAGTAAGGCAAAAAAACATGATAGTATAGTAAGGCATAAAATGTCACAAAAACATCGTAGTATAGTAAGGCATGAAATGTCATAGTATAGTAAGGCATTATGATGTCATAGTATAGCAAGGCATAAAAATGTCATAGTATAGTAAGACATAAAAATGTCATAGTATAGTAAGGAATTAAAATGTCATAGTATAGTGAGGCATAAAAATGTCAAAACACATTATAGTATAGTGAGGCAAAAAACATCATAGTATAGTAAGGCATAAAAATGTCATAGTATAGTAAGGCATTAAATTGTCATAGTATAGTAAGGCATTAAAATGTCATAGTACAGTAAGGCATAAAAATGTCATAGTATAGTAAGGGATAAAATTTCACAAAAACGTCATAGTATAGTAAGGCAAAAAAACATCATAGTATAGTAAGGCATAAAAACATCATAGTATAGTAAGGCATAAAATGTCACAAAAACGTCATAGTATAGTAAGGCATAAAACGTCAAAAAACGAAATATGGCATAAAATGTCATGAAAATGTCATAGTATAGTAAGCCATAAAAATTTCATAAACACGGCATTGTATAATAAGGCAAAAAATGTCATAAAAACGTCGATGAACGTTACAGTATAGTAAGGCATAAAACATCAAAATATGTAATAGTATACTACGGCATGAAATGTCACAAAAACGTCATAGTATAGTATGGCATAAAAATGTTATAGTATAGTAAGGCATAAAAGGTCAAAAAACATCATAGTATATTAAAGCATAAAACGTCAAAAACCATCATAGTATAGTGAGGCATAAAACATCATAAAAATGTAATAGTATACTATGGCATAAAATGTCGCAAAAACGTCATAGTATAATAAGGCATAAAAATGTCATAGTATAGTAAGGCATTAAAATGTCATAGTATAGTAAGGCATTAAATTGTCATAGTATAGTAAGGCATAAAAATGTCATAGTACAGTAAGGCATAAAAATGTCATAGTATAGTAAGGCATAAAAATGTCATAGTACAGTAAGGCATAAAAATGTCATAGTATAGTAAGGGATAAAATTTCACAAAAACGTCATAGTATAGTAAGGCATAAAAATGTCATAGTATAGTAAGGCATTAAAATGTCACAAAAACATCATAGTATAGTAAGGCATAAAACATCAAAATATGTAATAGTATACTACGGCATGAAATGTCACATAAACATCTTAGTATATTAAGGCATATAACATCATAAAATGTCATAGTATAGTAAGGCATGAAAGGTCAAAAAACATCATAGTATATTAAGGCATAAAACGTCATAAACCGTCATAGTATGGTAAGGCATAAAACATCATAAAAATGTCATAGTATAGTAAGGAATAAAAACATCAAAAAATGTCTTAGTATAATAAGGCAAAAAACATCATAGTTTACAAAGGCATAAAAACATCAAAAAATGTCATAGTATACTATGGCATAAAATTTCACAAAAACGTCATAGTATAGTAAGGCATATAAATGTCATAAGAGCGTCATAGTATAGTAAGGCATTAAAATGTCATAGTATAGTAAGGCAAAAAAACATCATAGTATAGTAAGGCATAAAATTTTACAAAAACGTCATAGTATAGTGAGGCAAAAAAACGTCAAAACACATTATAGTATAGTGAGGCAAAAAACATCATAGTATAGTAAGGCATAAAAATGTCATAGTATAGTAAGGCATTAAAATGTCATAGTATAGTAAGGCAAAAAAACATCATAGTATAGTAAGGCATAAAATGTCACAAAAACGTCATAGTATAGTAAGGCATAAAACGTCAAAAAACGAAATATGGCATAAAATGTCATGAAAATGTCATAGTATAGTAAGCCATAAAAATTTCATAAACACGGCATTGTATCATAAGGCAAAAAATGTCATAAAAACGTCAATGAACGTTACAGTATAGTAAGGCATAAAACATCAAAATATGTAATAGTATACTACGGCATGAAATGTCACAAAAACGTCATAGTATAGTATGGCATAAAAATGTCATAGTATAGTAAGGCATTAAATTGTCATAGTATAGTAAGGCATAAAAATGTCATAGTACAGTAAGGCATAAAAATGTCATAGTATAGTAAGGCATAAAAATGTCATAGTACAGTAAGGCATAAAAATGTCATAGTATAGTAAGGGATAAAATTTCACAAAAACGTCATAGTATAGTAAGGCATAAAAATGTCATAGTATAGTAAGGCATTAAAATGTCACAAAAACATCATAGTATAGTAAGGCATAAAACATCAAAATATGTAATAGTATACTACGGCATGAAATGTCACATAAACATCTTAGTATATTAAGGCATATAACATCATAAAATGTCATAGTATAGTAAGGCATGAAAGGTCAAAAAACATCATAGTATATTAAGGCATAAAACGTCATAAACCGTCATAGTATGGTAAGGCATAAAACATCATAAAAATGTCATAGTATAGTAAGGAATAAAAACATCAAAAAATGTCTTAGTATAATAAGGCAAAAAACATCATAGTTTACAAAGGCATAAAAACATCAAAAAATGTCATAGTATACTATGGCATAAAATTTCACAAAAACGTCATAGTATAGTAAGGCATATAAATGTCATAAGAGCGTCATAGTATAGTAAGGCATTAAAATGTCATAGTATAGTAAGGCAAAAAAACATCATAGTATAGTAAGGCATAAAATTTTACAAAAACGTCATAGTATAGTGAGGCAAAAAAACGTCAAAACACATTATAGTATAGTGAGGCAAAAAACATCATAGTATAGTAAGGCATAAAAATGTCATAGTATAGTAAGGCATTAAAATGTCATAGTATAGTAAGGCAAAAAAACATCATAGTATAGTAAGGCATAAAATGTCACAAAAACGTCATAGTATAGTAAGGCATAAAACGTCAAAAAACGAAATATGGCATAAAATGTCATGAAAATGTCATAGTATAGTAAGCCATAAAAATTTCATAAACACGGCATTGTATCATAAGGCAAAAAATGTCATAAAAACGTCAATGAACGTTACAGTATAGTAAGGCATAAAACATCAAAATATGTAATAGTATACTACGGCATGAAATGTCACAAAAACGTCATAGTATAGTATGGCATAAAAATGTTATAGTATAGTAAGGCATAAAAGGTCAAAAAACATCATAGTATATTAAGGCATAAAACGTCAAAAACCATCATAGTATAGTGAGGCATAAAACATCATAAAAATGTAATAGTATACTATGGCATAAAATGTCGCAAAAACGTCATAGTATAATAAGGCATAAAAATGTCATAGTATAGTAAGGCATTAAAATGTCATAGTATAGTAAGGCAAGAAATTTTACAAAAACGTTATAGTATAGTAAGGCATAAAAATGTCATAGTATAGTAAGGCATTAAAATATCATAGTATAGTAAGGCAAAAAAAACATCATAGTATAGTAAGGCATAAAATGTCACAAAAACATCATAGTATAGTAAGGCATAAAAATGTCATAGTATAGTAAGGCATAAAAATGTCATAGTATAGTAAGGCATTAAAATGTCATAGTATAGTAAGGCATAAAAAGGTCATAGTATAGAAAGGAATAAAAAGTCATAAACGTCATATCTATTCATTCATTTAATCTTTATTAGGGACACAGATCAATAAACAACACAAAAAAACCCATAAAATCAACTCCAAACAAAAGACAATCCACAATAGTCAGACATCTGCATACAGGCTGCAACGCCAGTGGTTCCACAATCTTGATGAGAACCTAACGCAGCTGAGATCAGGGTTGGTTAAGGCGGAAATAATACCACAGTAGAGTAAGGCATAAAAAACGGAGTAGTAAAGAAAGACATAAAACATCAAAAAATGTCATATTATAGTAATGCAAAAAATGTCATACTATTGTAGGGCAAAAAACATCATAAAAATGTAATAGTATAGTAAGGTATAAAACGTCAAAAAACGTCATAGTATATTAAGGCATAAAACGTCATAAACCGTCATAGTATGGTAAGGCATAAAACATCATAAAAATGTCATAGTATAGTAAGGAATAAAAACATCAAAAAATGTCTTAGTATAATAAGGCAAAAAACATCATAGTTTACAAAGGCATAAAAACATCAAAAAATGTCATAGTATACTATGGCATAAAATTTCACAAAAACGTCATAGTATAGTAAGGCATATAAATGTCATAAGATCGTCATAGTATGGTAAGGCATAAAACATCATAAAAATGTCAGTATAGTAAGGAATAAAAACATCAAAAAATGTCTTAGTATAATAAGGCAAAAAACATCATAGTTTACAAAGGCATAAAAACATCAAAAAATGTCATAGTATACTACGGCATAAAATTTCACAAAAACGTCATAGTATAGTAAGGCATTAAAATGTCATAGTATAGTAAGGCATTAAATTGTCATAGTATAGTAAGGCATAAAAATGTCATAGTACAGTAAGGCATAAAAATGTCATAGTATAGTAAGGGATAAAATTTCACAAAAACGTCATAGTATAGTAAGGCATAAAAATGTCATAGTATAGTAAGGCATTAAAATGTCACAAAAACATCATAGTATAGTAAGGCATAAAACATCAAAATATGTAATAGTATACTACGGCATGAAATGTCACAAAAACGTCATAGTATAGTATGGCATAAAAATGTTATAGTATATTAAGGCATAAAACGTCAAAAACCATCATAGTATAGTGAGGCATAAAACATCATAAAAATGTCATAGTATACTATGGCATAAAATGTCGCAAAAACGTCATAGTATAATAAGGCATAAAAATGTCATAGTATAGTAAGGCATAAAAATGTCATAGTATAGTAAGGCATAAAATTACACAAACGTCATAGTATAGTAAGGCATAAAAATGTCATAGTATAGTAAGGCATTAAAATGTCACAAAAACATCATAGTATAGTAAGGCATAAAACATCAAAATATGTAATAGTATACTACGGCATGAAATGTCACAAAAACGTCATAGTATAGTATGGCATAAAAATGTTATAGTATATTAAGGCATAAAACGTCAAAAAACGTCATAGTATAATAAGGCATAAAAATGTCATAGTATAGTAAGGCATAAATATGTCATAGTATAGTAAGGCATAAAAATGTCATAGTATAGTAAGGCATAAAATTACACAAACGTCATAGTATAGTAAGGCAAAAAAATGTCAAAAGACATTATAGTATAGTGAGGCAAAAAACATCATAGTATAGTAAGGCATAAAAATGTCATAGTATAGTAAGGCATAAAAATGTCATAGTATAGTATGGCAAAAAAGTGTCAAAACACATTATAGTATAGTGAGGCAAAAAACATCATAGTATAGTAAGGCATAAAAATGTCATAGTATAGTAAGGCATTAAAATGTCATAGTATAGTAAGGCAAGAAATTTTACAAAAACTTCATAGTATAGTAAGGCATAAAAATGTCATAGTATAGTAAGGCATTAAAATGTCATAGTATAGTAAGGCAAAAAAACATCATAGTATAGTAAGGCATAAAATGTCACAAAAACATCATAGTATAGTAAGGCATAAAATGTCACAAAAACATCATAGTATATTAAGGCATAAAACGTCATAAACCGTCATAGTATAGTGAGGCATAAAACATCATAAAAATGTCATAGTATACTATGGCATAAAATGTCGCAAAAACGTCATAGTATAGTAAGGCATAAAAATGTCATAGTATAGTAAGGCATTAAAATGTCATAGCATAGTAAGGCATAAAAATGTCATAGTATAGTAAGGCATAAAAATGTCATAGTATACTATGGCATAAAATGTCGCAAAAACGTCATAGTATAGTAAGGCATAAAACGTCAAAAAACGAAATATGGCATAAAATGTCATGAAAATGTCATAGTATAGTAAGCCATAAAAATTTCATAAACACGTCATTGTATAATAAGGCATAAAAATGTCATAGTATAGTAAGGCATAAAAATGTCATAGTATAGTAAGGAATTAAAATTTCATAGTATAGTAAGGCATAAAAATGTCATAGTATAGTAAGGCATTAAAATGTCATCGTATAGTAAGGCAAAAAACGTCATAGTATAGTAAGGCATAAAAATGTCATAGTATAGTAAGGCATTAAATTGTAATAGTATAGTAAGGCATAAAAATGTCATAGTACAGTAAGGCATAAAAATGTCATAGTATAGTAAGGGATAAAATTTAACAAAAACATCATAGTATAGTAAGGCATTAAAATGTCATAGTATAGTAAGGCAAAAAAACATCATAGTATAGTAAGGCATAAAATGTCACAAAAACATCATAGTATAGTAAGGCATAAAATGTCACAAAAACATCATAGTATAGTAAGGCATAAAACGTCATAAACCGTCATAGTATAGTGAGGCATAAAACATCATAAAAATGTCATAGTATACTATGGCATAAAATGTCGCAAAAACGTCATAGTATAGTAAGGCATAAAACGTCAAAAAACGAAATATGGCATAAAATGTCATGAAAATGTCATAGTATAGTAAGCCATAAAAATTTCATAAACACGTCATTGTATAATAAGGCATAAAAATGTCATAGTATAGTAAGGAATTAAAATGTCATAGTATAGTAAGGCATAAAAATGTCATAGTATAGTGAGGCAAAAAAATGTCAAAACACATTATAGTATAGTGAGGCAAAAAACATCATAGTATAGTAAGGTATAAAAATGTCATAGTATAGTAATGCATTAAAATGTCATAGTATAGTAAGGTAAGAAATTTTACAAAAACGTCATAGTATAGTAAGGCATAAAAATGTCATAGTATAGTAAGGCAAAAAATGTCATAGTATAGTAAGGCATAAAAATGTCATAGTATAGTAAGGCATAAAAATGTCATAGTATAGTAAGGGATAAAATTTCACAAAAACGTCATAGTATAGTAAGGCATAAAAATGTCATAGTATAGTAAGGCATAAAATGTCACAAAAACATCATAGTATAGTAAGGCATAAAAAGGTCAGTATAGTAAGGCATTAAAATGTCATAGTATAGGAAGGCATTAAATTGTCATAGTATAGTTAGGCATAAAAATGTCATAGTATAGTAAGGCATTAAAATGTCACAAAAACATCATAGTATAGTAAGGCATAAAACATCAAAATATGTAATAGTATACTACGGCATGAAATGTCACATAAACATCATAGTATATTAAGGCATAAAACATCATAAAATGTCATAGTATAGTAAGGCATGAAACGTCAAAAAACATCATAGTATATTAAGGCATAAAACGTCATAAACCGTCATAGTATGGTAAGGCATAAAACATCATAAAAATGTCATAGTATAGTAAGGAATAAAAACATCAAAAAATGTCTTAGTATAATAAGGCAAAAAACATCATAGTTTACAAAGGCATAAAAACATCAAAAAATGTCATAGTATACTATGGCATAAAATGTCACAAAAATGTCATAGTATAGTAAGGCATTAAAATGTCATAGTATAGTAAGGCAAAAAATGTCAGTATAGTAAGGCATTAAAATGTCATAGTATAGTAAGGCAAAAAAACATCATAGTATAGTAAGGCATAAAATGTCACAAAAATGTCATAGTATAGAAAGGCACAAAACGTCAAAAAACGAAATATGGCATAAAATGTCATGAAAATGTCATAGTATAGTAAGCCATAAAAATTTCATAAACACGTCATTGTATAATAAGGCAAAAAATGTCATAAAAACGTCAATGAACGTTACAGTATAGTAAGGCATAAAACATCAAAATATGTAATAGTATACTACAGCATGAAATGTCACATAAACATCATAGTATATTAAGGCATAAAACATCATAAAATGTCATAGTATAGTAAGGCATAAAACGTCAAAAAACATCATAGTATATTTAGGCATAAAATGTCACAAAAACGTCATAGTATAGTAAGGCATAAAAAGGTCATAGTATAGAAAGGAATAAAAAGTCATAAACGTCATATCTATTCATTCATTTAATCTTTATTAGGGACACAGATCAATAAACAGCACAAAAAAACCCCAGAAAATCAACTCCAAACAAAAGACAATCCACAATAGTCAGACATCTGCATACAGGCTGCAACGCCAGTGGTTCCACAATCTTGATGAGAACCTAACGCAGCTGAGTTCAGGGTTGGTTAAGGCGGAAATAACACCACAGTATAGTAAGGCATAAAAAACGGCATAGTAAAGAAAGACATAAAACATCAAAAAATGTCATATTATAGTAATGCAAAAAATGTCATACTATTGTAGGTCAAAAAACATCATAAAAATGTAATAGTATAGTAAGGTATAAAACGTCAAAAACCGTCATAGTATATTAAGGCATAAAACATCATAGTTTACAAAGGCATAAAAACATCATAGTATAGTAAGGCATAAAAAGGTCATAGTATAGTAAGGCATTAAAATGTCATAGTATAGTAAGGCATTAAATTGTCATAGTATAGTAAGGCATAAAAAGGTCATAGTATAGTAAGGCATTAAAATGTCATAGTATAGTAAGGCATAAAAATGTCATAGTATAGTAAGGGATAAAATTTCACAAAAACGTCATAGTATAGTAAGGCATAAAAATGTCATAGTATAGTAAGGCATTAAAATGTCACAAAAACATCATAGTATAGTAAGGCATAAAACATCAAAATATGTAATAGTATACTACGGCATGAAATGTCACATAAACATCATAGTATATTAAGGCATAAAACATCATAAAATGTCATAGTATAGTAAGGCATGAAACGTCAAAAAACATCATAGTATATTAAGGCATAAAACGTCATAAACCGTCATAGTATGGTAAGGCATAAAACATCATAAAAATGTCATAGTATAGTAAGGAATAAAAACATCAAAAAATGTCTTAGTATAATAAGGCAAAAAACATCATAGTTTACAAAGGCATAAAAACATCAAAAAATGTCATAGTATACTATGGCATAAAATGTCACAAAAATGTCATAGTATAGTAAGGCATAAAAATGTCATAGTATAGTAAGGCATAAAATTTCACAAAAACGTCATAAGACATATAAATGTCATAGGAGCGTCATAGTATAGTAAGGCATTAAAATGTCATAGTATAGTAAGGCAAAAAACATCATAGTATAGTAAGGCATAAAATTTCACAAAAATGTCATAGTATAGTGAGGCAAAAAAACGTCAAAACACATTATAGTATAGTAAGGCAAAAAACATCATAGTATAGTAAGGCATTAAAATGTCATAGTATAGTAAGGCAAAAATAACATCATAGTATAGTAAGGCATAAAATTTTACAAAAACGTCATAGTATAGTAAGGCATAAAAATGTCATAGTATAGTAAGGCATTAAAATGTCATAGTATAGTAAGGCAAAAAAAACATCATAGTATAGTAAGGCATAAAATTTTACAAAAACCTCATAGTATAGCAAGGCATAAAAATGTCATAGTATACTATGGCATAAAATGTCACAAAAACATCACAGTATAGTAATGCATAAAACGTCAAAAAACAAAATACGGCATAAAATGTCATGAAAATGTCATAGTATAGTAAGCCATAAATAATTTCATAAACACGTCATCGGATAATAAGGCAAAAAATGTCATAAAAACGTCAATGAACGTTACAGTATAGTAAGGCATAAAACATCAAAATATGTAATAGTATACAATGGCATGAAATGTCACATAAACATCATGGTATATTAAGGCATAAAACGTAAAAAATGTCATAGTATAATAAGGCATAAAAATGTCAAAACACCTCATAGTATAGTAAGGCATATAAATGTCATAAGAGCGTCATAGTATAATAAAGCATAAAAATGTCATAGTATTGTAGGGCAAAAAACATAAAAATGTGATAGTATAGTAAGGCATAAAACGTCAAAAAACGTCATAGTATAGTTAGGCAAAAAACATCATAGTATAGTAAGGCATAAAAATGTCATAGTATAGTAAGGCATTAAAATGTCATAAGGCAAAAAAACATCATAGTATAGTAAGGCATAAAATGTCACAAAAACGTCATAGTATAGTAAGGCATAAAACGTCAAAAAACGAAATATGGATTAAAATGTCATGAAAATGTCATAGTATAGTAAGCCATTAAAATTTCATAAACACGTCATTGTATAATAAGGCAAAAAATGTCATAAAAACGTCAATGAACGTTACAGTATAGTAAGGCATAAAACATCAAAATATGTAATAGTATACTACGGCATGAAATGTCACATAAACATCATAGTATATTAAGGCATAAAACATCATAAAAATGTCATAGTATAGTAAGGCATAAAATGTCAAAAAACATCATAGTATAGTAAGGCATAAAAATGTCATAGTATAGTAAGGCATTAAAATGTCATAGTATAGTAAGGCATAACACGTCAAGGTATAGTACAGCACAAAATGTCAAAAACGTCATAGTATAGTATGGCATAAAAATGTCATAGTATAGTAAAGCATAAACGTCATTGTATAGTTAGGCATAAAAAGTCAAAAAATTTCATAGTATAAGGCATAAAAATATCAAAAAGAGTCATAGTACAGTGAGGCATAAAAACCTCAAAAAACGTAATACTATCGTAAGGAATAAAATGTGATAGTATAGTAAGGTGCAAAAACATCAAAACACATCATAGTAAAGTAAGGCATAAAAATGTCACAGTATAGTAAGGCACAAAACGTCAAAAAACGTAATAGTATAGTAAGGCATAATATGTCACAAAAACGTTATAGTATAGTCAGTCATAAAAAAGTAATTTAAAGTTGCCAGTTATCCTGGTGTGTGTGTCTTTGGCCTGTGGGAGGAAGCCAGTATCCAGAGTCTCTATATTATGCCTTACTATACAATGGCTTTTTATGCCTAACCATGCTATGACTTCCTGGGCCTTGGGTCTTTCTGTATGGAGTTTATACTTTATTATACTTTGACCTATTTTTTTATAGAAAGGCATAAAAAAAAAGTTAGTGAGAATTTCAATTTAACCTAATTTGCATGTCTTTGGACTGCCAGGGTTCAAACCCAAAACCTTCTCCCTGAGAGTCAGCAGTTCTCAACACTGCTCTACCGTGCCTCCTCATAAAGCAATCATCATATAGTCAGGCACAAAAATATCAGGGTATAGTAAGGCCTAAAAAAAGATCCCTTTTGTTATTAGTATATAGTCGCTCAAATAGTGCTGTTGCTCCTCAGTAGTTATACAGTTATAAGATGCACACCTTGTAATTCATGAACATACTTTTAGTGTAGAGCTTTCTCCCATTTGTGTCACAAAATTTCAGGGGGTTAAGACATTATTTAGTTGTTGGCAAAATACATATGAAGTAACTATATTTTGGCATTCAAATATGTGCACTTTTTAGAGACAGCATGTTGTATTTCGATGATTGAAAAATATAATTACAACATTTAAATTTAAGGTTAAATTTCTGTACATCTTTTTCCGTCTCCTTCAGTTAATGGCCTCTACTGCTCTCTAGTGGTTGAAATTAGTTTTTATTTTGTTTCTTCATGTCACACATTCAAAAACAAGCACCAGTTTCAGTATTATTCATGCTTGTATATACTTTCAAATTACATATTTACATATTTGTTAAAAAATTCCATTAAATAAGAACTGCTATAGGCTTGTTTATCATCTCCTAGGAGTTTGAGTTAATAACCGATTTAAATGTTTTATGTATGAACAGCTAACTCAATCTTTGTGTATCAATATCTTTTTTTAAATTGTTTTTATTACCTTAGTATACAAAGCAATATGTTGAGTGAAAAGGATAACAGAAAACAAAGTGGGACTCATTCTTTCATCATTCAATCAGCACAAATCCACTTGTCTTCTTTCATGTGTCCAGTTTCAAAAGTAATCACAATGCCAGATCCTACCTGGGCAGATAAACTATATGACTCATCATTATATCCATCCCCAATGGTCATATTTTATCTTCCTAGATGTACGAGATTTTTTGGCTTCATCCACTGCTCTTATCTCTCAGCTAACACAGATTTTCTTAAGACTATTATTCATTTTTTATTTATAAAAAATTAGCCTCACCAAACTCATAACTCTAGGACATCTATAAACATAGTTCCCATCCCACATCGCCCCGTTAAAGCCAACTTTTGTGCATGTTTGTGGACACACAAGAAATATCTTGTGTATCACACATATTTCTAAAGCCCCTAATAATCATGCAGGGGACACACACAAGCATGAATAAGTTGACACCTTTCATGAAATCACTGTTTTCACCAATGACTGTGCTTCACCTAATGGGAACCTTGTTCCACCTCTTTGTATATTTTTTGTGATTCAGACCATGTTCCAGTATGTGACCAGCCTAATGAAGCAGGGGTACCAGGAGGAGAGCATCCGACAGCGCCACATCACACTCTCCCCGAAGGACAGACCGGAAAAGAAGAACACAGCGCTATGAGATGCTTCTTCCTTTAACCACAACTCAAGACTGTTTCTACCAGTGCAGCACAGAAATGTGTCTCTGTATATAGTGTATTTACTGTCTCGTTTTCTACATCGCCCATGTTTACCACAGTCATTGTTTGCTAGTTTATCAAGAAAAGACAAAAAAAACTCACACACTGACATTTAACAAAGCACTTTATCTCTGAACTTAAATTCTGCTGCAGTCCTCTTCCATGAGATCAGGACTTGGGAGCGTGACATGACAACAAAATGGCTGACAGAGTCTACTGGCTGTGGCTAAACCTGCCTTGTAGTTGTGATAAAGAGAAATGATTAGAATTACAGCCAATACTTTGTCTCTGTATTCATAACTCAGAAATTACTTAAAGTAAATCTACAACTTTATACGTTTTTTGTGCTATTTAACTTAATCATGACATCATTCAGAAAATGTCAATTTGAATTCACCACATTAACTGAAGCTATACTGTACATTTTATTGGTGTTTGACAGCTTGACATGGGGGAACAAGAATATTCATTGTACTTCAAAAAGTAAAATAAAAACATAGCATACAATTTCATCTCCAATATCAATAGTCAAATACTGTGAAATTTGACAAAAATAAAACAACCCTGGTCATATTTACTTCTGCATTTTTGAGCACCCATGCTTAAATTTCAAAGCAAAAATGTTATATTTAAAAGAAGAAAATTCAAATAACTGGAAAATTTAACATCCTTCTAAAGAAATAGTCCAATTGAAATGTGCTAATAGGGCTCACAGGTTAGCTGTTAATATAACATAAATAGGGACTCACTCTAACAATTAAATAGTATGAAAGGCAGTTAATCATTGGGCATCTGGATTTGGCTCCAGAGGCGACGCAGCTGTTGATGACCTGGTTTCTGAAGCATAAGCTATGGAGATAAAGCTGACCTGCTTCATCTTGTATGAGTTTTGAAAAATCCTCCTCAGGCATTCAGATCACCGGTGGCAATGAACAGCCAGGGATGAGATGTTACCATGCAATCAATGGCATAATATCGTAGCAGTCACCGGGTGGATGAACAGTGATTCTGTGGCCTCAGATGAATGGGGAGAAAGTGGGGTGGGGCGACAAACCAAGCGGAGGCCTTTCCCATTTCCCCGACTGATCGCACAGGCCAGTTAAGGTAACCATGGATATGTTAAAGAGTCTGTTGCTCATTGGGTGGCTTTGGTTTTCTTGCTTTTGCTTTTCTTATCTTTCTTCTTAAGTCCATCCATGTGAGCTCTAAGGAGGTTGGAGTACGCCTGTAAAGAGATAAACAGCTCATTCATCAAAGACAGTCAGTTGTGAAACAAAACATTATTGTCAGCCACTCTTAATAACATCGAGGAGACCTCATTAAGAGAATCTGACCAAGATACTAGCTTCCAAACAACTAAAACAAAACTATAACTCAACCCACCATTTGAAACTTGATTACTTCTTTGGTGCTGACCTGAAATTGCATGAAAAGAAAATTCAGCATTAGCAGCCTGTGAAAAGCATTAAGATTAAAAGATGAGAGGTCATCAAATGCAAATATTAGGAAACCCTGTAGCTCACCACTGTGCTAATTTTCCTCTTGCCATCAGACGCTCTGAGGAGACATTTGTTGTCTGCTGGTTCAAATGTCTCTGAGTGGCCCTTTCTAGGCACTGGCTTGGTCCTCCCATCATCTGAAAATAGACACACACTCATTAAGATTTCCGTCCTGATTTGACATGAATAACTATTGACAACACTCAGTAGGAGCCTCCTTACATTTCTTTAGTGTGATGACAACACTCCCAGATGTCCTGCACTTCTGGAAGAGCCGTGTGAGCTCTGTGAGGAACTGAAGAACAGAAAGAAAAGGCTCATCTTATTATTTAAGTTTATAATATTTCTTATTCAGGACACAAACACAGTTGGGCAATGATAGATAAAGTTATGAGCTGTGGTTGATCTCAGAGCAAAGACAGGACACATTTAATCCAATTTAAATCACAGACAATTTAATCACAGACACAACAGGTCCCAGTTTATATGGTACACTTTAGTAAAACTAATGTAGTCAGATAAAAGAACCTGGCGATAAATCCTACCATAATTCGGGTTATAATGTTCAGTTTTGTGGTGGTAACTGCTGCATTATAGGCTATTAGAATGCTATAGCTTTAATTAAGTGTAACGCTAAGTTACCTGATAAACTGGCGAGTAAAAGGATAAGGTAGTTAACCTAAACATTTTCCTCACTAGTATTCAAGAAACCAAAGTAGCAATAATAAAATATTAAAAGGCCCCACAATGTCAGTCATTCTGCATTACTTATAATTCTCTTTAAAACTAGTCAACGCTACGTTGCTAGGTGCTAATTTACAAAGTTTGACTAACGCTAACTGTGTTAGCGTCTATGAACAAAAATGTAGCTCTACCAATAAGTAAGACACCCATCCAATTCTACAGGGCTTATGAATGTTAATATACTAGGTAATTCAATAACTGCACAACATAACATTTGCCAGCCCAACTCTAAACCAGTATTAGCCTCAACCTAACGTTAGCAGGCTGGCTAATGAATCAGTTTGACGACTAGCTTGTCTAACGTTGAGGGTACTAGCAAACTAGCTGTTAGACAGCTAAAGCAGACATTGTCAATATCTAGGTTATAAATAGTCACAACAGCAGGCTCAGTTATTCACAATGTATTTTCGGTTCTTACCGAGTCATTTTCAAGCAGCACCATGTTTCTGTCTTCAGTTCAGCTGTAGCCGCAAGCTAACTGCTGTGAAGTCTGAAGCACACGTACTACACAAGCCGGAGCCCCGCCCTGCGCCCTCACTGTGAAGGCTGTAGTTTGATCACAGCGCCGCCTGCTGTCAGGGAGGAAGACTAACACACATACAATTTCTTGATGTTTTATCTGGAGATCATGTCAAGGTAATTTCCTTATGGTTATTTAAATAAAAAATGAAAAATAGATTTTAACAAATCTTAAAGTTGTACACTATATGTTATCAGTTATGAACCGTGTGATTTAATTCCCTAAGCATTCTGCATAAAGATAAAGCCAAAGTAAGTGTAAGAGAGTTTCATGGTGTCACTTACAAAAAAAACAGAGGTACTATAACCAGACTGTATCAGAGCTTCATGACCAAAAACTCTCATCCCAAAGAGCATTGGGAAAAAAAAAATTAATATAGCATAGAGATTTCACAGGAGGAATGGTACTTTCAATGGGAATGCACCAACTCACACACATGGATAGAATTCAGATGGAGGTATCTAATTCAATTTTTTATTACCCCAAAGCAGAAAGCACACTCAACAGGAGAGCATACCAATTAGACAGTGTGACAGTGTGGGAGTCATGATGCCAATCACTGGGAATGTCCAGTAATAAGACATTTCTGGACAGAGAATGCATAAAGCATTGAAAGGCATATTCAATACGAAAATACCTCTCCAGTTTAACACATTTATTTAAGGAAAAATTTACTTTCATTCGTTTCATTCAACGAATAGGCACTGGCTTCTTCCTGACCCCTGAACAATAGAGGAATGGACAGGTGAAGTGAACTGACATGGTTGGATTTGCTAAGGGTTGTGGTGTACCACAGTATTAGCCTATCACATCTGTCCTAGCTGACCAACCCCTGGTTCTAATTCTGGTGTTAGTGTCTGGTTTTACAGTCCTGTCTTGGTCAATGTTATTATAGCCAGTCACAATGACAATGAAAGTTACTGATGCAGCATAACGATAGGCACAAGTGGTATTTCAGCATCCAACACACAGCAAGGTATGGCCAGCAACAAAGAGGTTCCCCCACTCATCCTGTGGTCACTACAAGGGGCAGTCTCTGGACTTAAATAAAATTCTTTGTTTGTTTGTTATCTCATTGATGTTTACACATGTTTAATAATTATAAAGTATATGAATAACATCGGTTTTGTAATTATACAGTATCAGTAATCATACATTCAACAGTCAGTCAACACCAGACGACCACTAATCTAAAAAAAAAAAATTAGTGCTAAGTCAATAAACCTTATTTACAGTTACAAGTGTATTAATTTAGTCAACAACTGAAAGTGTAAGTTAATCATCTGATGTGGAAGCTTATAGAGAGAGTGAGCGATCATATAACAGAGATAATATAAAAACAACATAAATTACAACTACGCCACAAGTACAACCTTGATAACAATATGTATTTCATGGAGAACTTCTTATTCTGTCATGTTGATAGTGCACAGTCTGGGTGGTGCCCCAGGTCAGCAAGATGCACAGCAAACTTAGAGTTCCAGTCTCTGTCAAAAACCACCCTGAGCTGGTGCTGCAGGGCCTTGGTCTTCCATTCAGGGTGAGGAGCATGCTGGGAAATCACCAGGCCTACTCCAGCTGTGGTCACAAAGTAGTCCCCTGACCAATTGGAGGTACCTTGGTAACAACACAACGTTATCTGGTCAATTATTAACTCATTCACACTCAACAAATGATGTCCAAAGAAGAGTTTAACTGAGTTTAAGTTCAACAACAAATGTGTAGAAATAGAAACTGAAAATGAAGGTTGTGTGTTACGCACCAATGTAAGCTACTTTATCCGTCACCATGTATTTATTGTGGTTGACTCTGGAGTATGGAATATCAGTCTGGTTTCCTACAGGCACAATGTACAATTTCTGGAAAGAGAATGATATTTAAAAAGTAAGAAAACTCAGTAGTGAGGATGTTGTGTTTACCTCAAACAGACATGACATTTACTTCATGTTGTGTCTTACTACTTGAATGCTGATCTGGTGGTGAGGGCTGTCCATTGAGGCTAGAGACTTAAGGAAGGGCAGCATGGCTGGATCAGAGTCACGCCCGCAGCTGATCAGCATCCGGATCTTAATCTTCCTCTCGAATGCAGCCATCCTGATGGCGTCATCAATGAACGTCCAGTATCTGTTTGATTATCACAGAATCCAGAGTGATGAAATCAGGCAAAATAGCTACATTGTTGAGGGAAACAAAGAGTTTCATTTGTGTGTTAGGTTTACCGCAGAGGCTTTTCAAAGCGTGTGGTGGGGAAGTACTCCATGACAGCTACATCAACATAGTGCTCAGCCTCTGAGATGATGGAGAGAATCGCCTCCAGGTCCTGAGTCCTCGATGGAGGACAGAATGATGGTGGAGAAGCCTTGGGTGGAAAGACAATATGGAATAATACTACCCAAAGGAAAAAATATTTCATTCATAAAATGTGATTTCCATGTGGTAACAGTTCAATACATGGCAGTTCCCCTGACTGAAACTGACATTTACACACTGTGCATTTGCTTCTCTGTAAATAATCCCCTATCCTGTAAAAGGGAAATGAAACTCAAAGAACTCACTGAGAGGTAAATACTGCTGGAGACATTATCAGCTTCCACCAACAGGGGGTGGTGTTTGTTGATGTCAGTGTCATAGTTTGAAGGCCAGGGCCTTGGCAGGGAGCTGTTGGATTCTCCCATCACCCAGTAAGACTGGAAGATCTTATGGAGGTCCTCTGCCACACTGGAGCAGTTGTAGATGACCACTCCGAGTTCCTTCACCTATATAGTCAAAAGTAAATTGTTAGGATAATGTTTTAAGGTTGAAAATGTGCACCTATAATCAGAGGATTTTTGGTTTTACCTGTGTGAGAGCTCTCCAGTCCATGTTGGCACTTCCAATAAACACATGTTTTCTGTCCACGATCCAGAACTTAGTGTGGAGGACACCTTTCATCAGGCGCCCAAAGTTCACCTCCCTCACATGAACTCCTAAAGACAGAGGGAGACTACATGAAGTTGATGCAATCAAATGCGTCATCATTGCAAATCATAGCATAACGCACTGAATGGAGAGTGTCAGAATGATCAGCTCCAAACCTTTCTGTTTTAAGATCTTTAAATCTGTGGAGTTTGTTCTAACTGTGGGAACACTGGTCACCACTCGGACAGATACATTCCTGGAGGGCAATGCCTCAAGTTCTCTCAGGATATCCTTTCCCTGCCAAAAACAGACTGACAGTGTTAAAACATATTCAATCTAGATTTAATGTTTTATGTTCATGTGCAATGTAGTTAAATTTCTTTCTCTCTGTTTGATAACTCACAGGTATGTCAGAAGACGAGTTGACGTTGATGTCTTCCCCAGTTAAGGTCCAGTAAAAAGAGACCACTTCTACCTGGTCCGTTGCCATGGAGATTAGATCTTTCCAGACTTGTTCCAGGGGGATACCGAGCGTTGCATTGTCGTTATATTTCACATGTTGGGGAATGCTCTCCACAAGGGCCATGCTGAGGGATATAAAAAAAAGACATGCCTGTGAATCCTCTGGAAACTGAACTGGAGAAAATGATGGTGCAATTTAGAGAAACTAATCTTCAATCGTTGCGTCAATAGATGCATATATATATGATTAGTGGGTTTACTTCCAAATTGCTCTTAACTTCATGACCCAGTTTATGCATCATAATCTACAATGTGATCATAGCTCCAAGTTAAAAAGGGAAATAAACATGACCATGAGTAAAATCAATGATCAGCGAAGCCTCAGTAGACACATATAGTAAAATGTTGAAGTCTTGTTTGTTTAACTTTCTTAGTAATACTTTTTAAGGTTTGTTAAGCATATCTAAGGTGGTGGGAAGGTTAGGAGTCATGGGAATTAGATCTTACACATTTTAGTTGATTATTTAATCTTTATATAAAGATTGGCCAAGATATTTTTCTATAGACTCTTGAGTACGAATATTTCACTTAAAAGCAGCACACCTGTCCAACCAGTATACACTTCAACAGAATGACGATTCACTGACTGAACTTTTTATTTGCCTGGACAGTATCTGTCACTTCTCATATATAGCATCATAACAACTAGTTAACTTCGTCAGCCTACATCAGTCTCTGGTGGCCGTTCTGGTGCACAGCCACGTTTACAGACACTGAACACCTTTAGTAGGATCATTACCTGCACTGGTCTGTAGAGAAATTGGCCCCACCATCCTTTGGGAGTGTCTCATGATCTTTGGGTGGCTTGGGTCTTTCCAGAACAGCGATGGCAAGCAAAATCCCCAGGACTATCAGACAGCCCAAAACCACACCTAATGTCACGCAGCTGGTCGACCTCTAACAACATAGTTTGATAGAAGAAAAAAAAAAAGAATCCAAGAGTAAGAGACACAAAAGAGATGTAAGACACACAAAATGGTAAATAGTTTGGCGAATGTTTGATTCAGTCCTACCCCTTTGTTTGAAACATAACTGTCATGAAGGCTTCTATACGGAGAGGACATTTTCCTTTCAAAGACTGCTCATCTGTTTAAGATTAAAAGCAGGAAATTATTGTCTTAAACAGAAAACGCTTGAAAATTAACAATTCAGACCACACTAATGACAGAACTCATCTGGCTGTTTACTGGTTTAATTGTCCAAACAAGTTTGGTTTTTTAAGTATTGAAAGCAAAAACAACTTACTCAAGGCAGATGTAGATTATTCTCCACTAGAAAGAGTTCAATGCAAATAGATTATTCCCCTCCAGCTTTCACCCGACACTGAGATGAATAGATAGCTCTGCCTCTGAATATATCGCAGCACAGTTCCCATTTTTAGTTTCACTTCTGGTTTTGAGACATGTATTTTCTCAAGAATAGAAAGAAAAGTGTTTTGCGTGAACAGAACAGATGACAAAGAGTCAAATAAAACTGCTTTGCTAATCAAATTTATTTGAAAAAAACAAAAACAAAACCAAATCTGGAATCACCATCTAAGAAATGACACAAAAAACCAAACATAAATACCAGCTAACAAGACAGCAAGATTACAACCAAATCATTCTGGGGGGGTGGGGGTGGGGGGGGAAGGAGGGGAAACAGAAACTGAATCTCAAAAATGGGACAGAAATTTGACACAGAAGAGTTCAACTGTAACTCTGACTTTCTGTAGCTTAGATGGAGTAAAGCAAAGGGAAAATACTATCCCAAAGATGATAAGTAGCAGCAATACTTTGAGCAAGAAAGAACAAACATTCAGTTTTTGCTTGAGTTTGTAAACAACCACTGTGCTTGGCTGCATGAAACATTATCCCCACACAGCTCTGTGGCACTTATAGGTACTTCCCAATAACAATCACATGTACAGTCTGCACTGGGAACTTGCTGGTTTACTGGTACTGCCTTTTTTCCTGCTTCAACTCCAACAGCATCAAATGCTGACAATCTGTAAAGGCTTTCAGTTTTGCAGCATATCAGGTTGAGGGGATATTGCTGTACTACATTAGTGCAAAAGACAAGATTGAGAGGTAATTTGTAGGACATATAGATATCTTTAGATATTTACATAGTGAACAACAGAGTGTCACAAACTAACAATCAGATTTACAGTTTCACACAATTTCTCAACATATATGCTAAAAAAAAAATGACATTACTTCTCCTGTCATGTGAGGACCTTGTGACTGGACAGACTGAGGAAATATCACATCTTATACCAGCTCTTAGTGTTTAACACCAACATATGGAGGTTTGAGTGTTGTGTGATGAGCTCAGTACAACACCGATAAAGGAGACTTATTCCCGTCAGTCTTTTTTATGATTGTCAAACCCTCAGAGCTAACTGTGATCTTCAGGCATGGAGGACAACACAACAAAAAAAACAAGTTTCAAGCCCCATACTGTGTTTAACACAAATAAAAATGCATTTCTCAGAAGGTAGAAGCACAGGAACGCTTGAAAACTGGCTACTAGTGTTTTATAGCCACTTGAGTTTGTGGTTGCCAGGTGACTAAACCATGGACTCAGCCACAACTTCCATTTGGACACACATTCCTGAGGGATTTTCACCTCCAGCTGCGCAAAATAGATAGAAGACCTGGACACAGTCGGTCCACTGGGAAATATGTGAATAAATACACAAGATATTGGCTGGTAGCGACTGTGTAATGTAATATGAATTGGTCTGGCACTAGAGTCTACCAGCTCTCTCCCAAAGCTATGTTGTCTCGGATACAAAATACCCAGTGTCTCACAAAAGACCCCTAATAAATACTTTTTACATTCGTCCATGAATCTGGTTCACAAAGAGAAAAGTGGCAAACAACAAAGACAAAACCAAGGACACACAGTACACCAACATCTGTGTGCCTTTTTTTCTGAATAGAACAAATATTTTATTTGTCACTAAACACAAATATTTGATTTGTTAATAAATTTCCCTGAGTTGATTAAGCTCAGGTTGGTTTTCAATTAAACCAAATAATGACAATGAGCTTTTAAAATCAGCTAAATTGGTCATATCAATGGTAAATAATGAGAACAATCCCCAACACACAGAATCAAGTATAGTTTTGAGGCCTTTCACAGGTGAAGGGGGGTATTATGGTACTTCCTCAAATCATCACAGATGAGTGTATTTTAAGGGCCTTTAGTGCAGGCCTCATTGTGTATTACAGCACAGTGTAGGTGTGTAGTGCTCATAGTGCAGTAGTGTGTATGCTTGAATGTGCAGGGGGGTACAGCTCTGAGTATCCAGTCTCACTTCCACCCTCTTGGTTTCAATCCGCACACAATGGCCCGACACCTGCATGTGTGGTGAAACAGCAGAAGTCAGCACTTTGTGTTTGCATCAGATCTCAGACCAAATATCCTTTTCTGAGATCATCTGGTGTCACAGCTGCTCTCCTGACACCGTCACCGGGCCTCGGGCCGCCACCTCGTTTAGACACAGAGTGGACGGTTCTCCAGTCTCGCGAGGAAGAAGGTCTAGAGATCTGAACTCCAGACGAGGACGTGATGGCAGAGGCTGAGGCCTTGGATGCTTCGAGCTGCTCACTGGGCTCCATGACTGTGTTAATGACTGGATAGACAAAATAACAGACAAGAAGTTGGGGCTCACTTAGCAAAAGTATTAAAAAGAATTAGTAGTAGCATTTCAAAGACAAATTATAGATTATAGATTAATAATAGATTATTTAGATTTATACTGTCTATAAACGGTGTGACTCACCCTCAAGTTGTCGTTGAACTCTCTTAAGTTCTTTCAAGATAGACATGATTTCCTGAAATACAGACATCTGACTTAGCTCAAACACAAAGTATTTTTAGCATTTTAACAATTTAGCTTGGAAATGCACAAAAGGAAATCGCCAACCTTGTTGGAGGTTTTGACAACAGGGACATCATTGTCAGAATTAACCTTTGCCTCAATTTCTTCCCAGATATCCACCCTGTCCTGGAACAGAACCCTGCGTGTATAATGCCGAGTGCAGGTGTTAGTAAGTTGTCATCTTACAGTGTTTAAAAGGGACAATCGACATTGTTGTACCCAAAATGTTGATTTAGATTTAGAATACTGAGAGTGCAGGACCCTTTAGGAGCTTTTTAATTGTAACATATTTTTATTCTTTGATTGTCTTTTGTTTTTTTGATTAAATAAAGACTAGAAAAGAACAAACTGTGGCTACATCTCACAATGGAAGCTTTCAAACACAACTGTTTATTCTCCATCTAATCTCCTCAGAAGATTACATCACTGTCTTCTCAGTCGCATATCGTCAGTCAGACTATAAGTCTGTATGCTGACTCACTCAGTTATACTAATTTAATAAGATTATTGGCTCAGTGCAGTGTGGTTGTCAGACAGGATCAATAAAGTTTTTCATCAAGCCCAGATTAAGCCTGGGAATGAAGGATGCTTATGTATGTATGTGTGTGTGTGTGTGTGTGTGTGTGTGTGTGTGTGTGTGTGTGTGTGTGTGTGTGTGTGTGTGTGTGTGTGTGTGTGTGTGAGAACATCTTACTTAATTTTGTCAGCAAGTTGCTCTGTGTTTTCTCTGATGGCCATGATGATCTGAGACACTGGATTCAGCATCAGGTTGTCCACAACGACCTGGAGAAAATCATAAATAGTTTAGAACGTTCTACCAGTGCTAGCAGAAGTTGTGATAAAAATGAGGCAAAGCAGCATATTGTGTCGGACCTCGTCTCTGCTCCGAGCTCGCTGCCCGGAATTCTGTTCGTGGTCACTTGGGCTCTGGTCAGGCTCCCTTGTAGATGCAGAACTTGGTGGGACTCTCTGATAGTTTAATCCAGCCTCTGGAATATGCTGAACAAGCTATGACACAATCAGAAATTAGTGTTATGATATAAAACAGACAGAGTGAGACAATCTCTATGGCTGATGCAAAAACAGGGCGATGAAACAGAGTTAAAACTGTAATGTACTGTTCTATAGTAACCACAAGTGTTTGATTGACTGATTTGCTCATTTAAGGAACAGATTCAGTGATTGAATTTTAAAAGAAATCACGTTACATAACTGCACCTGATCTGGACAGCCAAAGCTTAAACAATGAGAGATACTTCCTCTTTCAAAAAAGAGAAAAGACTATATTTTGTGATAAAGACGACAAAAAACTGAAGACTCTTCATGTTCAGTCAGTTGATCAAATATAGATTTGATGCCTCTGTGACTTTGATTAAACAGCAACTACAACAAGACACTGATAAAGTCTTTGTTGCACCTGTTCATGAGTGGTCACTGTGGAGACAGGTGTGTCACTCTCCACTCCAGGGTTCTGTGGATCACCGTCACCTGCCACGTCGTGGATCTCTCTGGCCAAAATAGCTAAGTCTTTAGCCAGGTCTTGACTCAACCTAACAAGGAGGGAAAACATGTTAGAAAAATGGCTGACAGGTGTAGGATAAACATTTTCCACTGAATGCAAAATCCTTGCTTTCTTTACACAGATCCTCCACAATAATAACAAAATAAATTGACCAAAATGTTCTGACTAAAAAACAAACAAACAAACACTTAAGAGCAGTCATCATATTTTAGGCACAGCACCTTATTTGTGTCCGCGTCCCATTTTGAAAGATTCCGTGTCTTTTGTTTTGGTTTTCTTCTTTTTTGTTTTGTGAGAATTTGAAGTGTTATATGTAGTTCATTTATGACAGAATAAAACCAAATCCAACTATTGTGGTATTGGCTCCTGAGTCACACATGAAGCCTTAATGTAAAAAAGTATTATGACATAAATGCTGTAAAGGCCGCAGGTATGAACCTTGGAAATCACATTAGTATCCACACCAGAAAAAAAAGTTCTGTTTGTAATACTCAACCAAACATATCTTACCGTGCAATCTCAGCACTGTGAGTGGACCAGTTTTGGAGGGCGTCTCCCTCTTGGTTTTCCTCCTCAGAATCTCTGCTGCGGGGCTTTGCCCGCAGGGTGACCACCGGCTGTGGCCGAGGCTGACTGCGTGGGCTGTGGGAAGCTGAGGAAGGTTGGGAGCGTTTGTGTTTAGGAGTGCTCTGGTTTGAGTCGTACTCCTCATCTGAGGTAGAGGTATAGTCAGAGCCTTTCTGTCGCCTCCTGGAGCCTTGATGTCGTGAATTGGTTTGAGTTGTGGAGGATGGAGGATAGAGAAGAAAAAAGAAAACAGGACAGAAAAACACCACCAGGTAATTCAGACGTAATCACCAAAATCCTTCCCAGAAAAAGAAACTGATAAGTTGCAGTGGAAGTCCTCATCTCTACATTTGTAACTTATTCATTGTACTTTTTTTTTACAAACTTTTTTACAAACTGAAATGAGTACTTGACTTCCACAGTATAGAAGCTGAGTACCAGATCATAGCACCATATAGTGCATTTTATACAAGGCAAGTATTACAGTGTTCATCATATCCACATTATCCTCATAGCATGGCTGCAAATAAATGTGAGATCATACAATAATGCATGAGAACACTGTGGAGATGAAGGAAAATCTAAATTTACCGAAAGGTATCAAAGTATTAATGTTAGTATTATTGATGTTAGTCAAAGTCCAGAATCAACTCCCGCCCTCCACACCTTTACAAAAAAAAACAGCTACAGAATCCAGGATTTATTTCCTGAAACTTTCAGTACTTAAACTGAGGACTTGAATGCATCAAACCAATTCATTACAGTGACTGTTTGACAGACCTTGTACTGCTTCCAATCCAGGCACAAAGTGATCTATTTTATACAGTACTGGTTTGACATGAGTAAGTGGTCACAGCAGTAAAAATATTACATTCAAGATTTCATTCAATGAAACATGTATTTTCAGGGGTTTATATTATACTCACTTGCTGTGCTGCTGGCATATTTGGCACTGCTTGAACGTCCGCGGGTGACTGGGGTCTTGTTGAGCACTGACTTCTGCTGCTTTTCTACAGGTTTCGACGCCGGAGCAGAGGCCCTTCGAACAGAGCTGCTGCCGTACTCTGTGCTGCGGTTGGAGAATCCTGTGCTCCTGCCCGTCCACTGTGGGGTGGAGGACGCCTCAGTGTCGCTTGGTGTGTTAAACGAGCTTGTCCGCTTACGAGGCATCGCCAGCATATCCAGCCTGGAGAGTTTCTTGGTTTCCTGAGGCTGCTTGGCTGAAATATTGCCCGCCTCCTGTGACAGCCTGTCTGTCTCCGTGCCCTCGTTGTCTGAGGCCTCTCCCAGGCGAGCACGACGTAGCATGGATGCCCTGGTGGGTCTTGGAGCTGACAAGCTGTTGGCACGATTCAAGGCCTGGAGCACTCTGGGGGTCTTGGTTTCCTCCTTCTGAAGGGGCACAGTGTACTTCCTGCGGGTTTGGTAGGTGTTAGACTCCTGATCAGAGTAAGGTAAGCTGTTAGGGTCGTCACTTAGGTCTGTGGAACCACATTTCCCAACACTACGTCTCAGTCCAACTTGCCTCCTGACAGATTCGGACTTATTGCTGCTATCTGCTCTCTGAAAACGGCGCTTTTCTGATGACACAGACTGGTGATTTGAGTCCTGACTAGCTATACTAGCTGAAGACCTTTCCCTATGGAGGCCACTGGCAGAGGGTTTTTTCGTCACTGTGTTTGACTTGGTCTTACTGCTGTGCTGGCTGACTGTGCTGGAGGTATCTACATCAGACTCCCCAGAAAGAGAGTCCATTATTGGAGACGGAGTGGTTTCTGGTGGTGCTGCTTGGAGTTTGGCCTCCAGAACAGCCAGAACATCTTCTGTCTCTTTGAGGTAAGAGTGAGTGTCCTGATTGCAAGCTCCCTGGAATAATTCAGGGTCTGGGTCCTTTTGAGCCGGCTGGCTAGAGATGTTGGGCAATCTGGCATTGCTAGGCCGGTCCTTGGTGAAGCTCTCTTGTCTAATTAATGGAGACCCTGCGCCCTCTTTGGACTCTGGACTCTGTGTCCTCTGGCCCAAGATAGGAGCTGACGCACTGGGCTGGACTTTTCCAGGGTCCAGGTTACTCCTCGGTCTGGTCAGGGTGGCTGTTGAGAAAGTTTTTTGTTTTCTCTCAGTCTTAGGTGTGCTGGATTTTGAGCCTCCGCATTCTGGTTTGGACTCAGCCTCCTCTGACTCGATGTAGAATGAAGCAGACTTGGCTCGGAACATGGTCTCCTCATTTTCCTTCTCCTCTGTATCTGACAGCGGTCTACTCCTCTGCTCTATGATGGACCCATCATCGGATTTGCTGGCATCACTCAAGCTGTCAGGCTCTACATCATCCTGCACTGACAACCTGTGAACACCATCCTGAGACCTGGGGACTTCTAAGCTATTCTCTGCTACATCAAATGTTGAATGCAGGTCATAATGAACATGAATGCTGGGAGTTGGAATGTCACTCTTCTCCCCCACTGGTAGCTGGGGCAGGATGCGTCGAGCTCTCGAGTCTGTACTGTCATGGTTACGGCTGAGCGTGGCCTTGTGGATGATTGTACCTTGTGCTGAAGTGAAACAGTTTTAATGCATATTAACCACACATATTGGAACTGGATATCATTCATATTCATCAGGGTTTCTCATTATCATTTGAAATAGACTCATGTCTTGTCAGGTGGCTTACCCCCTCCTGACAGCTCCATCTGGGAAGGGATGTCAAAGAGGCCAGATGAGGGACCAGATTCTGTGTAGCTGTCTGCCAAGCTGGCCCAGCAAGACATCCACTTAGGAGCCCCTTGTAACACTGCACCTGCTGGCTGAACCTGTAAGAGAAAAACATACAACATATTCAATATATTTTGAAAAGACAGAAGATTAAACATTTTTAAGAGAGTGCAGTTTATAATTATATGATTTCCTGAGCAGGAAACAATGTCAATATGACAAACAGCAGAAGATACTATGGATCAATCTGTTTCAAGAGTAAATACGAAGTACAACTGCTAGAGAAACATGGATATTTTTTCCTAAAATTTGATTAGAGAGAGAAACCAAAAAAGAACCCACAACCTGCGAGGAAAGATGAGGCAAATCAAGAAATCAAAAGAGCGGAAACCAAGAGGGCAAATCAAGACAGCAATGCGTGCTGATTTGTGCGCTGAAAGATTTATGATTTACTGACCCAACACCTTAACTCATTGTATCTAGAACTGGTGTTAATATTATAAATCATTACATCCAACCATTGATCCCACCCTTAGCAGGAAGGTTTACCTTCACCAGACTCTGTCCCTGCACTGGAGCTGGCCTCACCTGCCCACTGCTACTCTGCCTATGCTGCTCCCTGCCCTGATCAATAACAGGCCTAAATGCTGATGATGTTTCTGCTTCACTCTGGTCGGTTCGCTCTGGGCTCTGAACAACACCAAACACCTGTCAGGAACAAAGCATTGCAATTGGATAAGTGTACGAATGGATAAAGTGTGACTGCCAATGTCCAAGGCTCAGTCTGAGTGGGACTATTTCCATATGACATTGGTGAATTATTACCTTTAGGCAACTGTGTTAGAGTGAACATAAAACAGATCAAACAACTTGCCTGGTCAATCTTGCTCCGTGCCTCTTCCAGCTCTTTATCTTGGACATCTTCTTCAATGGTGTAGGTTCCTGCATCACTCAGACTGTCCTCCTCTTCATTCCTGAGGCCGATAATGGGGCTCTTGACTTCCACGCCATGAGATACCAGGGGCATCACAGGCGCCTTGAGGGGAACAGGCTTGTTGACAGGAGAGGAAGTCTGGGGCTGGTAGGGAGCATTGGAAGGAGGGGGACTAGACAGTGATCTTACAACTGCCTCTGTTTTAGCTGCTATAGGGGAACTAGATGTATTTTTCTCCCAGCTGGCAGAAGAGGCCTGCTTTGTTTGCTTGAGAAATTCAGCAGTAAATTCCATGGCGAGTTTGGATCTCCGGCCCACACTGCTAAAAGGTCTTATAGAGGCAGAAGATGAAGAGCGGGAGGAAAAGCTGGTGCTGATTCGGTCCTCTGTCTTCTCCCTTCGCAGAGAGCCAGTTCTTTGGGGACCTGTGGAAGCAGGGCCCTTCAGGGGGACAGTGTATCGTTGGGTTGGGGGAGTGGAAGAGGGTGAAAATGGGGTTTGTCTCTCCCCTGTTGGGCTTGAGGTCTTCCTTGTCTTTTCCAGCTGGACTCTGAGGCCTGAGGGCTCAGGCGGGGTAGTGTTATTGGTAAAGGACTGGGAGCGCTTCTTTCTATGGTTATCATCAAAGAATTCAATGACAAAGGCCTGGTGAGGCTCAGCCTTGCCGAGACTGGAAAGGGACTGCGACTCTGGAGGAGAGTAGGACAAGGGCTCCTCAGAGTCAGGGGAGGTGAAGCGTTGTGGGGGGGTTCTAAGGGGTTGTGGAGACACCTGGGACCCAATCTGAAGTTCTGATTGCAGACAATCCTTTCCATTGATTGCAGGATCCCCTGAATCACTGCGAGTGCCATCTTCACTGTCGTTTTCTGATGATGGAAAGACAACAAGTTAGCTTGCCAGTTAGCACATTATTGAAATTAGAGTGTTGATAATCACTAACAGAAACTGTATGGCTGACTCACCCTTGGTGGTTTTCAGAAATGACGGGTCACTGTTTGTACTGTACATGTCTTCAGCCTGTGACCTCCTCCTAATCATGCTAGCATTGCTTTGGACCAGCCAATCAGCAACTTTGTTTTCTGGTGACATCACCTCAGTGGGTGTGGTAACAGCTTCTGTGGAGGGTAGCTTTCGCTGCTGGCGGAATGAAAACTTGGTCACATGGTCTTTGATCTTCATTTTACCTGGTGTGCATTCATCAAACTCAATGGTGAAGGAGGCGTGGCTTTGGACCACAGGAGGTGTGGGGGTGGAGGGGACACATTGAGTGGGATCGGGGGTATCCTTTGTGGGAACCTCGTGAACTTGCGATTCAGGCTTTTTGGCCGGTTGCTGCAGGATCTCCTTTGTTGGGATCTCAAAGTAGCTGGGCTCCCGGCGGTAGGAGAAGATAGACTTGGCCTGACTGTCGGACATAGAACCGTTGGTCGCATATTTGGACCCATCTCTACCAGGCTCTGTTAACAATAAAAAAGTAATGAAGTCTCAGTGAACACACAGAAACACAGCAATCATTGGTCATGGTTCTACACAATCCACTCGGTGCACTAAAGAAATACAGAAGATGCCATTTTAGTATGAATTAGTAACAGCAGATGTACAGGGGAATGCTATTTGTTTGAGTCCCTCTCCAAGCACACACTTATAGCTACACATAATACCGTCACCTTCCTAAAATAATGGCCTAAGTCATGTTTTGACAAAAATGTTTTTTTTGCCTAAATCACCCCCTCATGATGCTGGCCACCTCTGGTAAAATCGCCTGAATCCTCAGTTGAGGGGAACATGCAATTCTACCCCCGGTTGTATAATGGCCTATGTCAAAAGTGTGACTCTTTTGTTGAGTTTTTTGTGTTTCCTGAAAAACCTGAAAAAATGACTTAGGCCATTATTTTAAGAGGGTGTCGATACATAACATAAAGGACATTTCTAAATCATCACAAATAATATTTTTGGAGTTCAATTGGGATGCCACTGTCACACAATCCCTGAAACTTGGAGCCACAGATAACACAGATTCCAGCTGTTAGCTTGAGAAAACAAATCAGCCGGTTGGTCTTTGAGTGCCAACTGGATGTGGCCAAATATCAGTTTAGGAACTCTGAGTCCAGTGGAGGGTAGCTGAGCAGGAATAATCTGTTTCAGCCTGGGCAACATGAGGCCAACAATCACACCGCCCCCTTCCCTCTAGCAGCTTAGAGGGTCATAATCCATCACGAGGCAGACAGGCACTGCCCATTGGCCTGGCATGGTATGGCCTGGCTAACAGTCCACAACTGGCAGCCAGAAGCCTGCCTTGGGCTTAACACCATCCATCTCTCAGTGACCCACAAAGGGCATCACATAGCAGTGCCACAGAAAAGCATGTCATTACAAATTAGCCAATATATATCCAATACTATTACAGTACAAATAACTCTGCAGTACACATTATATAAACACTTCAGTATAAATTACTTTATTAAATCAGGCCTTGTGCACATAGTAGTAAAAATATCGGATACTTTCTCTAACCTGGAGACTCCTGGTCTGGCGATTTTCCACTTCTTTCCACCTTTTTGTTGGCAGGATCATCATCCTCCCCCCACCACGACGGTTGGCCGTACAGAGGAGTAGGCTTGGATATTGGAGAATCTATGCCAGCTAACAGACAGAGGCACAAACACAAGCACGAACACAGACAAAAGCACAACATTAGGCACATGACACACTCAGATCCAGTGAGGAGAGTTTGGAAAGAAATAAAAGCCAAACAAGGAACTGAATTTATACAGCCTTTTGGATATAAGTACATGCAACACGTCACATGACAAAGCAAACAGTGTTGTGTCTGGGTTTGGTGTTGCAGCAACCATATGTTGCACAACACTGGAGCTCAGAAGGACAGTGTTACACTACCCATAGCCTTTGGGCTTTTTGCAATTCCCACACATTCCCATGACACAGAGAGAGTAGTGAGGGTCAAACTGGGATATCAACTGTATCACGCAATCCACCAAAACATAATCCTCCTTGTGTGAGTCGGGACAAACTAATCCTAATCTACAAAGAAAAAAAATACAATACAGGATATAGGATAACCAGTGCATCTGAAGTGACACTTGTTGTAGACTGTGACACACGTCGTTTGCACATTGACCTTGGTATACTCCTCGTACAGGTGCAACCTGGGGAATGAAGGCTTATTTCTGTAATGCTCGCTCGAACTGGTGTTCAGCAGCTGGTTTGCCAGTACACACATGACAGACAGCCTATTTGGCACTAATCTGGATGCTGCTTGTCGACCTGATAGCTAAGCTAAAGAAGCCCTGTGGAGTTTAATGTGGAGGCTTCACAATCCTAAGCAACAACAGCACTTCACCACCGTTGCCTTGGACACACACAATAAGACATCAACACAGTGACGGGGCAGGCAGAGGGGCATGTTACCAATTCCTTTCCCATTACTCAATCCTCCGCTTTTAGCTAAAGAAAACATGGGTGAAGTGGACTGAGCACAGCACTGACTTATGTTGACTACACTGTTTTATAAAACAGTTGGTAACTACAGCATTTCTCAATATGGGACATTAAATAGCCAGACATTGACAGTTTGTCAAAATACCAGTTTCATCAGTTCAGTTTTAATTTCTCATTCAGCCTTATAAAGTTAAAAGTTAAACAAGGATTAGGGACATTAAAACATGTAGTGCTGATGTGTACTGTATCAGGGAAAACTGAACTATCCATTTTGTGCCCCTTTAGTAAATACTGAATGGCTCCAGGCCCTGGCAGAGTAAAATAGGACTGACTGAGTCAAATACTGTACAAGTGAAGTGTCCTGCCCTGCAGACAGCTGGAGGATTGGACATAGTCCACATCCTGTACAGCTGCAGGGAAAAACAAGCAAGAGCAGACAGAATAAGATATCCACAGCTCTCTCAGCACTCATGTAAGTGACAGAATTGTATGGAATTAAACGAGAACATGGCATGCACAGAAAAAACCCCAAACCAATATAAAATATCCAATAGATGAAAAACAACATTACATTAAGGCTGCCAGTCAAATAAATTCAGGTAAAGAGAATTCATTTGCACCAAATCATCAGAGATATGCCGACATAAACAAACTGAAAGAGAACAAACTGATGTTGTCTATATCTGCAAAAAAATCTAACACACTCCACTTATTTTAAGTGTGCAACACAAGTCAAGCTTTATATTCTCTGGCACACTATGAAACACTTCCCTTATCTTCTTGACACTGCACATTTATCAAGCGGGTACTTTCATTATCTCATTGGTGGACTGGGTCACAACAACACATTGCAAAGCTGCTGTCACACTTCAGATATTAACTGCACGGCCCGTAGGAAAACAACGTTCCTGTGAGCTTGTTCAGGAAAGAGTTTGCTGTCACAGGTTCACTGGATCACTGCGGTTAGCTTAGAGCTGCAGGAGATACAACCACACTCCTATTCTAGAAGGAGACGCCTTACTAAAATAAGGCTTACCAAATGTTTTCCAAAGTTCTGCAGTTCAATGAAACATTTGTAAGGCACTCTGAGAGGTATGACCCTAGTGCTGGAAAAGTCCTATTTTAAGCACTAGTTGTAGTTTTCCCTCTAAGCTCACAGGGGCCATTATAGAGAAGAAAGCACGAGAATTGCTAAATCAACAACAGCTGGAATGGGTTTTGTCAGTGTGAATGAGCTTCATTCACAAAGTGTGTCTCTCGAACTAACAATTCTCTGACTGTTCAACTGTTGCCTTAACTGTAAAACAGGATTAACTCAGTACAGATCAGGGCAAAGAGGGTGTGAGAGCAACTGGAAATATAAGCAGCAACAAATCCACAACCAGCTACGTGGACAGAAGTGCCAAGTTGGCACCAAAAACCCCACACACCTCGCTAATTCTTATAGGACACGTGTTGAAGCAGCATCAGTGTGCTTGAAGGCACCCCACCTCTTGTCAGCAGTCAGGCATGGCTGACAGAGATAAGGCTGCTTGTCCTTAACTCCTCACCCCTCAGCTTGTCTGGCAAGGCCTTACTCTTGTATACTCATTCTGCCAACACTGGGATGTCAAGATCTATTTCTTAACTGACTCCATAGGCTTGTAGCTTCAGCCTCTCAGCTCACATGGCATCCTAATCTCACACCAGGGAAGCTCCTAATAAAAGCCACAGTCGCCTTATCAAGGGATCTACAGCCAGAGTTGTGCAGCACATGGAGACACAAAGACTTCCTCTTCCTTGTGTGTGTGAACAGGGTATTCAAATCCAGTTAAATCAGTTCCTCTTGGGCTAAAAGAACAATTAAGCTACTTGTGTCATCATAAAATCTGTTGCCTCCCTGCTAATATCTGCTATGATGGAGTGTGTGTGCGGATGGAGTTGTTTACCTGTGAGTGAGTGGGCTCTGCGCTCAGCCCTGTCCTGCAGTTTGATATTGGAAAGAGAGTCTTTGCTCCTCTCTGAGCTCTGGAGCTGCTGTTTTTCTTTCGCCTTGGCCTCCAGGGCTTTTATACTGAGCTGCAGCTGGCTGGTGTACTTCTCATGCTGCACACAGAGACAGGAGGGAAGCAGGATGTGAGAGACCGTCTGACAACAATCAGTACAGATGTAACTGTCCTCAGACATATACAGTATAAGGAAGAACATTCACCAGGGACCTCTCAGTAAGATGCATTTGAAAATTAGCCAGCTGGCTGACACTGGCACATTTACAGAAATGTTAGTTACTGGGTGTTGCCCTTTAAGAAAATGGAAAATTGTTCAATGGAAACTATTGCACTGACTGCATTTTCTGTAATTCCTTTGCAAAAATGAGCATGGTTTCAGCTGGCAGAAAGGAGAAAGTTACAATTCAACATTTTTTCCATTAAAATAAAAGATCACTATGTTATTATGATTTATTATTTGGTACTGTATAATTTGTTGTGGCTGTAGCCAACAGTGATAGTCCCACAAATTAATTGTAGCCTTTAGTGTTAAGTCCCTGAATCAATTAGCCAAAGAATTTTTTTAAATATTAATTCACAGTTTAAGTTAACTTTTTTGGTGAAAGTCTTTTACTTGCTTTACATGCTTGCTTTTCTGTTCATTCATGAATGAACTTAAAGCCTTTGTGAATTTAAAGCCCTTGTGTAAGAAAGATTTTAAAGAAAGTTAACAATCATGATGGGCTTTAGTACTTTATGGATTAAGAGATTACTTGAAAAAAACAAACAAACAACAACAGATCGATAATGAAAATAACAGAAGAGCACTGCACTTTATCACTATCAACATGGTAAGCATTTCTCCTGAAATGCATTCTGGCACTGCAACTACAAAAAAAAAAAAAAAAAATGGAGCAGACTGTCAGTATTACTTACTTTGAGAGCTTCCTCTGGGACCTTATGTTGACTCTTCTCCAGGATATATACATGAGCATGTGCGGGAGGAGTTAAAGTACAAAAACATGTCTACATTTTTGTAAAACAATGTGTTAATATGACTATTTATATACTCAGTCTGGCTAAGCGAAGATATTTGCTGGCACAGGGACTTGTAGAACAACATACAAACTTACAACACAAATCTGATTCCTAAAATATGGTAAATGTGAAGTTACAAATATTTCACTGAATATAAGTTCATGTCTTCTTTCCACCTCGTCTACAAAGGAGGTCAAAAGTTACTTCTTCTTCTCCTGACAAGTCGGATTGGAAACAGATAAGCAGTAAAAACATGTTGCAATTCAAACAAGCTCATATCTTCAGTGACCCACTCCTTGAAACGTGCAGCATCACATGCCACACAACACTCAGTGTGTGTGTTCTCTCTTAGTCACAAGCAATCCTAAATGTCTCAGTACTCTAAACAGCTTTCCCCCTGTTATCTAAACAGCATTTCACCATTCATGAGTTTCTGATTTAGTGGTCAAAGGGTGCAGGAGATTTTTCTGTCCACAGTTGACCATAATCTAAAACCCCTGACTGAAAACCCACAGGGGATTATCATGCCGATGGAGCAAAAGACCACAGAAGAAAATGCAAAAAATTCTAGACTGAAACAGCCAACCACTGGCTCATTTCAGCGTGGGCTGCTAATCACAAGCTTAAACTATTCCAATCAAAGAGCAGAAAGTCTGTATTACATGAATCACAAAGATGCAATCAAAGACAAATACGTGACTTAAAGTAAAATGAGCAATAAATAAGAAAAAAGATATCATAACCGAATCGAATGACGTCTGAGAGCTTCAGGGTGATGTACGTCTGGTCAGGGATTCTTAGGTCATTCACAAAGGTCTGCAAAATAAAGACAGATAACATCGAATCATTTTCACTGTTCATTAATGAAGTAAATGTGTTGACTCACAGGTGACAGACTCTCTAAAACCTTGTGGCACGCACCCAGACACTTTAAGGTGCTTTACAATTGGCCCCTTTCCCATTGAAAGTTAGTCCACCAGATGAGATTATGTTGTTATGCAATGACAGTCTCAGCTATTGTAGAATGCTTAATAGCCAGGTGGAAATAAACACGCAACTGTGCTTAGTTTGTTGACCTGTTTAAGTATCTTCTGCCTAAACTAATAATTAGTAAGACAGAGTTTGCAGAGTTTATCTTCAGATCACTACATTTAAAGAAAGATAATGTTGGACATTTGCAGGCCTTATTCTAACCAGACTAAACCAAGATAATTGGAGGAGAAACACAGCCATGTTGGATTTCAGTTACAGGTCCTTGCACTGTTCTGCTCTGATTAGTTTGGCTGCGTAACCAAGGCCAAAAGAAACACTCTGTGAGAACAATGAATGGCTTCTCCCACTGCACAACTCTGGATTTCATTGGGATAATGGTGCAATGAGGTGGCAACAGAGCGGTGAAGGGAGTGAGTGGGGGGGTATACAGAGCGAGAGATAGGAAGAATGCGAAGAAAAAAAGAGAATTCAGGCCAGCTTGAAAATCCAGTCTCCTGATTACCACTGTCCGACTAACAGTCCCTTTCTTTGGCACACAGACTGCAGCCCTCAGGGAGCCCAGAGGCTTTTATCACTCTGGGCAGAGGCAGGTTGTCTGACACTCGAGATGTACTCACTCACCCCATTCAAACTGCCCAAGTCCTTAACCATGTGCTCGTCAGTGTTTGGGTCATAGTTGATCACAGCATGCTGTTTGTCCACACTGCGAGACTGCAACAAAAGTAAAGCAAAAGTGATTAGAGCTGGAACATTTTGTCAATGAATCTATTGGCCAATCGACATAAAATCAATTGGCAACTATTTTGATTCATTCAAATCATTTTTCAAGTCAAAAAAATCAAGTCTGTATCTCCACTGTTTAAATTTACAACTTTTATCTGTTTTATATCGTTGTAAACTGAATATCTTATGGACAAAGCAAAAGATTTGAAGACGTCACCCCGGGTTCTCTACTTTAGTGTGCTCTTTTTCTTGACATTCTGTGCACTAAATGTTAAATCGATGAATAGTGCAAACAATGGAATGAATTGATATAGCAAAATAATCATTAGTTGCAGCCCCAAAACTCATCACCATTCCTACGCTATGATCCCAAATTAGGACCTTTGAGTGGATAAAAACTTGAATGGAGCCACAGAGAACTTCCCTTTACATACACTATGCACAAGCTTTAAATTTTGCAGCAGTTTAAATTTAAAGATGGTGCTTATCTACCAAACTCTGCTCGGGTAACTCAAGCCATTAACCAGAGGAAAAATAAGCCTACTTCTAAATATGCTTTCATCAATTAAGTGCAAACTGAGCAATTGATTCGGACTGACTCACTCACTCTTTTCTGCTCATTAGGCACTCTTGGCCTCCGCATCACAGAAATCACAAAGATTGAAGGTGACTGCCAAACCCATTTGCAAAATTACCACCATGTTTCTATGTGTACTCTGTGTTGGCTTATCCACTCAGTGGATCTTATAAATACTGCACTGCCTAATGGTGGGTTTATCAATCGGTTTACACACTTGATTAGTTTAACTGTGTAGCACCTTTAAGAATTCCACATTCCTTACTCTGTAGACTTTAGCTTCTCTTTGTCCCCTTTTATCAGAGAGAAAGTGTTGGATCTGGCACTAGGAAACAATAAATACACAACTAAACTACAGACAAAATGCAGTCACTTATGTAGGAGACACATGGTCTAATTACTGGTAATGGAGTCACTGATCAGACACCAGTTGTCCTAGAAAGTCCAAACATTCAAGTCGAGGCCCACAACTATGCTATTTGATATGACTTCACTTACAATCAATCTCTGCTATTCAAGCCAAACAGGATTCTCGTGTCACAGACATTCAGCTGTGGTTTGAACTGGAAAAAAATGAAATGAGCTACAAACAAAAGAAAAACCCTAAAGATTAAAGCGTTAAAGACGATTTGGAGGAGAAAGTGATTGCATGCCAAGTCAGGAAGCAGTCCTGAGCACTTAAGCAGCGCAACAGAAAAGTCTGCATCATTTCAGACTGGGAGAAGCTGAGGTTTTTTCTGGATCAGGCGACGCCTAAATGTGGACATGAGCAACTTTTCAATCTAACAGACCTCTGTGGTTGGCAGAGCTTTTCTGAGCATAACGCACTAACTTAGAAAAGTATAAACAACTGCTTCTGAGGCAGAATTCCTCTTTCACTGGTCTAAATACAGAGTCAGGAGAAAATAGGAAGGAGAGTATAATAGAAAGACCACAAAGTAATTGTGTTTATAACTGACACAGCATGGAAAAACAACACAGTGGAATGGCTTAGCTGCATTTTAAGTCAACACTTGAAAGGCTGTCAGGGACAACTTTGTGTGAAGGCACTGTCACCAGGTTACACACTCAGAAATGCACACCCACGAAGCTATGCAAGGAGCCTCCCACTGGTGTTTCACATATTTATGTGACTAGCTGTAAGACATCAGTGAGGAGTAATGCAATGTATCCTGGGCATCCTCTCACAGATTACAGTGAAGACCAGTTAGGGTTCATGTGACACTCTGCTGGTGTTTGCTGTGTAAACGCAAACTTCAGCAAAGCGAGCACACACATCCCCTCACACTCTTGCTTAAACATACAAAGTCTCTCACACACACACACACACCTGCAGCATTAACTCGCAATCATCCCGGCCAACAAAGATCATCTCCCGTGGCAACCGGTGGCGTGTGCCAGAACTGCTGACCAGGAACCATGATGTCACACTCATGTTGGGGCCACGAGTCAGGATCTTCTTAGCATCCTGGGAAAAGGAAACAATAAGAAAATATTCAGACAAATTTGAAAAGCTGAGGATTGAATGACCTGAATTATCACAAGGGAACATTCAGAAGGCATGACCAAAAAATTCAATAACTGTGTGCCTGAACAATGCTAGGTGTCCTAAAAGAGCTGCTCTACTGAAAGCATGTTTCAGTGTAGGGATTATGGTCGTCATGTCACCCCAGAGACACAGTTAGACCTGTTTATCCAACCAATTCATGTCTGGTTGTTGCTACCTAGGTAATGCAATTATAAGCATATTTTGTGTGTCAGCCAGTTTAGAGACAGACAGGTGTGCATATCTCCAATAGGGGACATACGGTATGTTCACACAATTCACAAATGCATGTCTTTATTAGTTAGCATGACCCTGATATTAAGACCTTTATAAAAAAGTGTCTGTTTAATTAAGCTTGTCAGGAAACCTGTTGCAAAGTGGCGCATTTCAGTAACGTTAGCTAACAACTCAAACTTCCAGTGCTCAGGTTTTTACTTCCTGTAACCTTGGCTACCTACACATTATTGCCAGTGAAATATTAGCCGAAAACAGTCTTTGTGAGTTAAAGTAAAATCTATTCATTGTGTCTTAAAGGTAGCACTAACATTTGTGTGAAGTGACAGAGGAGTCTGACGGTGACAGTGACATTGTTGAGCTAACGTTAGTGAGCCTCCGGTTAGACCGAAACAAGCTTTTTTCCCCAGTGATTTGCTCTCAACAGGGACGTACCTTTAATGCCTTCTCCGCTTTACTCCTGAGTGAAGCCAGTGTTTACCGTCCTACAGCAAATGAAATTCGACGACCGACATGTAGTCACGACGAGAACACCTGGTAGCACCGGACAGGTAAATGTCGATCACACCCTCTTCTTCCTCTGGGAGAGAACAACCGCCCGAAACTCTGCTCCAAAGCCTCTTCACCTCCTCCCAACATGGTGACGTAGCTTGACAAGTCCCGTCAAACGCATTATGAGTTCGATCTGAGAGGTGGAGATGGAGGCGGGGTAAGAGCTCTCACTCCGTCTTCTTTTCGGATTGCGGAAAACCACAGTGTCGAAGAAAAGTTGGGCACAGCACGCCCTCTAATAGCATAGTTAAACATCAATATTTAGCATATTTTATTTTTAGTATCAGTAGATCTGAGTATCATTTATTATATTTGATATAGCATATCAAATATAATGATATTTTGAATGCTAAGAAATGCTAAGAAATGTTGCCCCATGTAAAAACACAGAGAAAGTCTAAATGGTGCTGTGAGGTGTTTGCATGGTCTATGTGTGTAGCCAGTGATGGAATATGTATCTTGACCATTACTTGTAGCAATACCCATTACCCAATACCAAATACCCACTAACCAGGTAAACTATCAACTACCCAGGGGCTGCAGGCACCTAAGACCCCAAAGGATTCCCTGTGAGTCAGTTGGTTTTGTGGTCATTTAATCGACTGCACATTTCTTCATAATTTACCAAAGTACGTTATCCACTAAGGCGGGCCCCACAGCATTAGCAGATTTTGTGGCCCTGTCTCATAGAGAGGCCTTGTGCTTCCATTATGTATATTTAAAAACAAAGAGGCGTTCGAACAAATCACCACTATCAGGGACTAACATCACATTTTTTTGCCCGCGGGCCTCCTAACAGGTTAATCTGGCCCTTGCAATACTAAACAAATATTCTGTTACAAGCAAGTCCTCTGTTGACTATACTTTTTTTTATTCAAGTAAAAAAGAAACAAAACAGAAGTATTACCAACAAAATGTACTTCAAGTATCAAAAGTAAGAGTACTTGTTGTGCAGAATGCTCCTTTTCAGATGCATTAACATGTACGCAAAGAAATTAGATGATGGAGATAATTTTTTATGCTTTATATTCTATTGGATAGTAATAACTTATTTTTTTAAAGAAAACATTTTATATGCAAAGTTATCAGTCAGAAAGACAGATAGAAGATACAATATGTCCCTGACAAAAAAGTGCAGTATAAGTACAAAGTAGCATACTATAAATGTAATGTAATTACTCAAGTAAAATACAATTGTACTGCATTACAGATAATTGATTGTTAATGTTGTTGCTTAGCATCATATTCTCTTAGACAGTCAGTCTTCATTTTTATCTTACTATAATATATATATATATATATATAATATAAGTATTCTAGGCCACATTAATTGTCAATTAACATCAATATTACAAGGCAACAAAAACATCTTAAATAGTAAGTACTGCTAAGAGTTCATGGGGTGATAAATGTCTGACAGGAGACTTATAAAGAACAGAAGGTATACTATAAGCAGAAAGTTGTTATTTTGCTCCAGTATGAATTTATGCCATTTATTGGTAAAAAAAAATAAAATAAAATAAAATTACAGGCGTAGAGCGCATGCGTAAGGATTCGAGACATATTTTTGTAGACCTGGCCAGAGTTTTAACCTTCTGATGATTCATCGCCTCTTAAGAGGATCTTCGGCTCTATTCATGGCTGGACTCGACTATGTTTTTCCCGTGATGCACGTTGGCTCGCCCGAGCATGACAAGAGAAAGAAAAAATGTTCTTACTTAAAGTTAAAGAAAATGAAAACTTGTCTGTGGCAATGAGCTAAAATAGTGATCGAAACTGCGGCGTCAGGGAACAGGGAGGGTTTGACATTCAAATACCAGTAATTACTATCTATTAAAATATAATACCCCAATTTAGATTCAGCTAAAAGTAAGCAGTCACTCTAATCCCCATGCTCTAGCTTCTACATCTAAAAAAAAACCACTGATGATGATGATGTGTGGATATGACATGTTAATCCAACGGAAATACTTTTCACACAGGCCTGATACCCGTTAGATGGCGCTGTAGTTCCAATTTACCTTATTGATCTACAGTACTAGTTTCAATTTAAATGTATGGGCAATTTCAATGAAGCCACAATGTCTATTACATTAAGTATAAATTATCACCATTCATCATAAATAAGTAGGCTAAATAAATAAAGGGAGGCTATGATAACCTCCAGTCAGTGTCTATGTGAGGCAAAACATTTCAATAATGTGCTAAAATAAACCTTGCAAATATTAAATGCGTCTTATGTTGCTCTCTGTGCATTGCAAGCAGTAAATTTAGGTGGCTTACCCTCTACTACACCCCTGCATTGTAAGTGGGATTTAATGTTATGAAGGGCTTGTAGTCAACAGGCTGAACCTGTTTCCCAGTGCCTTGACCTCCGCCACATTTAAACTCCCCACCCTCATGTAAAGAAACCTGCTCTTTGACCAAATCACAAGACCAGTTTCTTCTCCCCGTGCCCAATGAATTAGCAATGCAAAACTGTCTGAAAGTGATATTGTTTAAGTTGTAGTGAAATTGAAGAAAGGCAAGACACTATATTCACTGTGTAACTTTGTGTTCAATGTTCATGCTTTATCCTGTGCTCTTTAATGTCTCCTGTATTTTATGATGTGTTTTGTTGTGTAGTCAACGAGGAGAATGTAAGTTCATGCACAGTGTGAGACAGCGTCCATCCTGACGAAAGGTCCATGAGCACAACACTTGCTGCTCTTAGCTGATCTTGCCTTCTTACATAATATGTGACAGTAGAGAGCAAAAATAAAGATTTATCTGTAGTCGTAAATATTTAAGTAGTGCATACTATATTTATAATGTGACCTATATTTAGTAAAATATACTAGCTAACAAGAGCATCACATAGCATTGAAGGGGGAAAATAGAGGGTACATGCTGCTGATTTTGAGTTGCAGCCGTTGCTACATAACTCATATTTCATGTGCCTAAAGTCTACAAATCCTCTTAACTGTGAGCCGCTCTACAGATTCTCCTTTGTATTGGTATAATTTTTCAATTTTGGGAACAAGTTTTCATACACTCAGTGTATATGTAAATCACTATATATATATATATATATATATATATATATATATATATTTGCATGTAGTACAAAGAAGAGAAATGCTCTGGCTCACAGGCTGTGTGTGAGTGACACTTTCTCCACACAGCACAACACTACATCACCCACAGGAGGCCAGTGGCAGAGCTGCAGCCCCAGCTCTGCGGTGTGATTTGGGCAATGCAGCTGGAGTCAGGCGAGGGATGGTTGTCAGGTGAGCGCCACACTGGGCCAAACCTTAGTCTCACTGCGTGGCGCTGCACATTACAGCTTGCCCAAAGACAGACTGTGAGCCCTGGCTGTCAACATCTGCTCCAGAGACTGTACCATCTGGCCGAGGGCCCAGGGGAAGCATCTCTCCTCGTCTCAGACCAGCTGCAGAGCCCCAGACGTGGACCTGAGCAGTCCTGCAGAGGCAGAGAACATGGCCAAGACACAGTAAGAGCCGGCGAATGCTGGAACTTGTCTCACACACTTAGCTGTGTTTTGTCTGTAGGGTGTGATCACAGTGAGGTTTAGATAAACAAAATTCCTTCTCTTATTTACTCATTTTTTTACCTTTCAGTGGCAGAGGGTAAAGGTACAGTCTACAGCTGTAGCTGCAAGAACTCAAAAGTCACATATATTTAAATTTTGACATGCTTAGATTAATTTAAATTAACCACAAAGTACTGTAAAATTCAAATAGATGTGGCAAGTTTGAGATATCCAATCAAAAGACAGAAGAGGACAAACATGATGAGGTGCAAATAGAAAGAACGTGTGAAAACTAATAGGTAACTGCATTAGAGAAGGATAGAAAAAGATTTTATTTCTGAGAACACCTGTCAACGTTGCAATTCTTGCATAAAAACAAATCCAGACATGGGACTATCCAGACACGGTAATCAAGCCAAACACTATAATAAAGCATATTATAGTTCTGGACTCCTCACAACACAAACTATGATCTTCAAGGGAAGCACTTCACAATAAAAGACAAGCCTACTTTTTGTTAAGACCTTTTATTTCATCAATTTGAAAGAGACAAGTAAAAACAGTGTACAAAGTTTATATTATTTGTTTACTAAAGCTGGTGTCCTCAGTCTCAGGAATATGGTAGGGCAGGTACAAAAAAAGTTGAAATAAAAAGTATAAAATGAATTTCCCTATTTTCAGAAGGTGACAGCAAAGGGTGAGTGTGCATAGGAATACGTAACAATCAGATTGAAAAACTGAACAAAAGGTTCGCAAACGACTGAAGTGAAAACAAAATCGTAAAAACCATTACATTCAATAACGTATGATGCACTTTTGAAAAAATGATTATCAGTCATCTTAAAAATACTGAAGCGCTTTTGGAAACCTCCTAGTACACTTGGTAAAAAAAAAAGAAAAAAAAGAAAGTTTCAGTTCCCATGAGTCTCAGTTTAGCCTCAGCCATTTGTAAAAGGGGAGGAATCATTCAAACAAGCAAGTCTTGTTTTATTTGTATCCACATTTGAATTTACATTATAAAAGAAGCTAATTTAGTCTTTACCAACCATAAAGTACAAATAAGAGTCCAAATACAATCATTTTGGGGCAGCAAAGTGCATATCATTGGCACAGTAAAACTCATTTTAGTCAACGCTGGTCTCATATAAATAACTCACAAGCTCGTGAAGGGACAGCAGTCCCCTAAAGAAGCAAATCAAAGATGACTCTTTGTGTGTGTTTTCCCCTGAAGCCCAGTATGTTTGCAAAGTATTCCTAAAGAAGTGTATTATGTGACCTCATTGAGGCTGCAGTGAATGCACTGGGTGGAAAACACCCAATATTGTACTGTACTGTACATGGAGGAAAAACCCAGAGGAGAGAAGAGTTTCTGATGGGTCAGCGCTGTCTGACCCTGATCAGAGGGAAACCAGGAGGTGTCTGCGGCAGAACATTGAGATAGAAAGGCATCAGGAACTATAAGCACTTACTTCAGGGGGAGGGTTGGGGCGGGGGCTGGAGGAGCTATTTGTTATAATGAACAGGAAACTGGGGGTCCGTCAGTGACTCTGATGCACAAACAGTTACAACAGGAATCCACTGCAGGCCAGCTTTTACCATAATGATTAATCACTCTGCATTCTTTGCATGTCTGCCATTTCTCACATCAGACTGTATTGCACAATTGATTTATCAAACCCATCATGGTTCGGCATGATAATACAACAGACTGACTGGTGGAAGTTTTGCATCAGGGCAGTAGAAAAGTGATTTAAAAAAAAAAAAAAAAAAAAAAATTCTCCCCAGAAGATGGTATTTCAGTCTTATGAGAATCAGCCATGTGTTACAACATGTACGTATGCAGAAAGATTGACTTTATTTGAGACGGTACATTCACTTTTGAAGCCAGAAATGTCTTGGTCTGAATGGTTTTTGAATTGTTCAGAAGTCTTATAGAGGAAAACATAGTTTCAATCACCCACTCAACAGCACACACACACACACACTCTCTGCTCACTTGATGTTTTTGGTCCACAGTATGCCTATGTCTATTTGAAATGAATGGTTCATATTTATTTGTATATGTTCAATACAAAATGGCCCTTTTCAACATTCATAGCAGTGGCCTAATTTGTGCATCACATAACTACATTTCCGCGTTCGTTATGGTGTATGGATGCCTGCTCAGTATACAACATAACAACCAGGAAATGCAAGGTAGTGTTCACACTCTCTGTGGTCAGTCTTCAAAGGCCACACAGAACAACAGTTATCTTTGTTTTGTCTCGAATTTCCTCCTTCCTGTAAAAAAAAAAAAACAACAAAAAAAACAACAAAACAAACAAACAAACAAAAAAAAAAACAACACAACTTTCAGATTGTAAATGTTACATCCAACGACAGCATCTGCAGACAACGCTGGGAGGACGGGGTTGTGGCCCCCGGTCTTTTTGAGAGTGCAGTCGGGTGGGGTGAGGGGAGATAGTGGGACCAGAGGAATGTTTGAGAGTCGTTCAGGCCGTCCCACTGGCAGAGTAGGAGAACTGGGGGAAGTGGGGTCTCCGCTCGCTGTCGAAGGACTCCATACTGTCATCTGGGGACAGAGGGCAAACTTACAGTTAGTTCAATATATACCATGATGCAATATAAATGCATGGTATCACTCCTTCTGGTTGTATTAGATCACTGTGAGCAAAATCACTGGCCAGGACTGTTTTGTAGCAAAATTTGATTTCAGTTATGTGATGAAATGTCTTGATTTGTCAGGTATTTAATTTAGTGGATTAGCTGGTCATCTTATCTTATCTCATATCTTGCCGATCATAATTTCTAAAACTTTTCTCCTAAACTTTCTATGGAAAGCTTCAAACTTTCATCTCAGGATATCAAAATATACATTCAAAAATATATTTTTATTTGATTTTAATATCACCCAGTCCCACTATTCCCACTATTCCCATATACTGTCTGTTTTTTTTCTTCTGTACTCTCTGCAAACAGACTGGATGCCATTCACATGCATTTTCTGACTTTGTGAGGTGATGAGTTTGTGGCGCTGGCTCTCCAGGAGAGGGCAGGCTGCTCTCAGGGGAGCTACATATGCCTGCAGAATACTTTCTTTACTCACACTTGTGATAAATAAGGGAAAAATGCTGTATAGAGGGACAAACCAAGGCCTCTGACTAAATTCATTTCCACTGTTTTTCACATGAACCTGACATTTTAATGTAACACTGAACTTAAAGGAAACAAAGGAGACATCATTTCAGGGTTTTTGAATAACTGACAATGAATTAGTAAGCATTTTTCAGTGGATTAGAAGTTCAGTAACCCTTTCACCTTGAGTGAACTGAAAGTATAATTTCTCATTTTAAATGAAGTCTCACAGGAGGGGGAGGGGAAATTTATCCTTCAAGTTAGATGGCAGTCCATCCTCACAGTCCACTGTGCTCACCAGCCTCACTGTCACATTCAAAGACATTGCTATGAAGCACCGCGTCATTATGCAGTGTGATGGTTTGATGTTGTTTTATATATCATGCAAGGAAGGTCATGTGAGTGTGTCTGGTTTGGTGCTACCTTGTCCGGGTGGTGTAATAGTGATGGTCTGTGCTGTGAACTCCTCGTCAAAATATCGTGTGTCTGTCTCCGAGGTAACTTGGGGCTTAAACGGCGGGACCAGCTGTTGGAGGGGAGACAGGACACAAACATATCAGCACATCAGCACCGTCAGTCAGTTTGGTAACAGTTGTCGGTCTGATGACAATCTGTATCGTTTCTGGATGGTGGCGCTTCCAGTGACGTAACTTTATCGATCCCTCGAGGGAGTGACGGCTATCTTAGCTTGGTGTCATTTCCGTGACGACAATCACAAGAGAAACGTGGGAGGGGAGGGGGGAAATTTTAGCATTTTAGAAACTGACCTTCTTCTCATAAACATCTTGCCATTCAATTCCTGCGAAGAACTTGTGCTGCATGATTTCCTTGGCGTCGTCAGGCCCTCCGCCTAACCTGGGAGACAAGTACAAAAGGTAACATCATGTAAGTCACTGCACTGATTCGCTACAGTGGGGGATGCAGCAGAGGCTCCTCACCTCTGCATTGGGTCTTTCTTGAGAAGGCCAGAGAGCAGCGAGCGTGCCTCGGGACCAAGTGTCCGAGGGAAGCGGATGTCTTCCATGAGGATGAGCTCAAACAGCTTCTCGTGGTCCTGGTTGTAGAAAGGCAGTCGGCCGCACATCATCTCGTACATCACCACTCCCAGACCCCACCAATCCACAGCGCGGCCATAGTCGTTGTCCTCTAGCACCTAGGGGATGAGGATGGGAGGGGGGGGTTAAATGTTTATTCAATGCAGCAGTTGTGTTTCTCTTGAGCTGCGGGTGTCATATTCTTTAAACAAAACTGTTGTGTCGACTAAAAAAAAAAAATCTAAATACCTATAAGCTTGTGTTTGGACATGAGAAGGTTGTGACAACAGCAGCTCTTTAGGCTGAATACACAAACCCTAAAGCAAATGCATCCCCCCACCCCATCACCCCATCACCCCACCCCCAACAAAATCACCTGCTCTCCCCACTGGTCTGGGGCTTTTGAGGCAGCCACAGCCAGCACTGACTCACATCTCACATTAGGAGCAAGGATAGAGTTTCCCCTGGAGCCCTGCATATTTAATCACCACAGGCCCTTCCACACATACACAAACACACCAACAAGCAACAGAGGTGTTGGTCACTTAAATAAGCAAATGTGTGGCAACAAACACAGACTGGGGTCTTACAAACAAACCACTCAATGAACACAATCACAGAGAGAGAAATATTCAGCCTTATTATTTCCTTAGGATAGATTTTCTTGGCAGTTCTTAATGAGTAAACTTCTGCAGTGATGTGCTTACTGAACCTGTTGCATGACTAATGTGCTGCTGAGTGGAGTTGTTCCAAGGTCTCTGGGGACATGTACTGGATTCTACCTCGCCAGGCGGATGTTGAAGGTGAAATCAAGACAAGGAGAACAGTCTGTTCTCTTAAACCTCCAGCAGTGTGATGCTAGGCAATTCAGACCTAAGAATAGAAGCTTAGGTAAAAAGACATGGGCGGATTAATAGAATTAGATATGGACACAACAGTGCACAGGGTGAGGGAGAGAGGGTCCCGGAAAACAGATGGACGAATGTGTCCGTAAAAGGTACAAAACTACCGTGTGTGTTGCGCATGTGTCTCTGGGCGCTCGGCCTAGCGCTGCGGTGAGTGGTGAGCATCAAGGAAGAGGACTGGGAGGGCAGGGGGAGTAACGTGAAGCCGGTGTGGGGCTAGGATTACTGGGCCGTCTCTATTTCCAGCGCTGCTGTCGTGTGATTCACACCGTGCGACAGCTGGGCCCGCAGCTGCCCCATATATGTAGAAGAGCACCACAGCTGTGAAGCTGCCAGGAGCAGAGGAGCCAAGCTCATCCCTCATATACGTAACCAGGACTGCCTGCCTGCTAGGGCCCCAGCCCCAAACTAATACTGTTACACTGCCCCAAAGGAGCACAGATAGGGGGAGGAGAGAGAGGATAAAAGCACAAACACTTGCTGCTGTGGAGGAACCGTACTCTGTAGACTGCACTTTTTTTGCTCACAAAGTTCGGCACTGACAGCCATTAATCTTCCAGGCTTGTGAATTCAGATCAGTTTCAGTGGCTCGATTAAACCTGTTCGCATTTTTCTTTGTACATATTCCCTAAAAGCCAATTTCCTCAGCCAATAATGGTTTTCTTCTTGTAACTGCTTAATAAAAGTGACAAAGTGAATTTGTCCTACTCCTCACTCCAGAGACAAACTGGTCCAGGCTTTTGCAGATTGGGTCCCCCCCCCCCCCCCGTGCTCTGGGTGGAATATTCCCAGACGTTACAGCATTCCTGTGCAGCACACACAACAAGGTCATTGTTTACTGCAGAACAACCTGTAACACTGCCTGGCCCGCACTCCATACAGAAGCTCGCCAGCGACCCTGTTGCTATGGTAACGCCCCCTGATGTCTCCCTCTGCTCTCTGCTGCCGAGGCTGGAGGTGTCATAGACTGTGCTTCTCTGTGGAGGAGCGGAGCGAGCTAGGACGAGCTCGGGATGGACAGGTGGAGCACTATGAGGAATCTTTTTAAGGGTTTATAGAAGTATAGAGAATAAAAAAAAATGTGTGTTTTGATGTTTGTCCAGGTTTGAGGAGGTAAATACTCAGACACCAGTCCAGCCCACGACTTTAACTTCATGGCCCGGTGCAGATGGCTGACTGGTGAAAAGTACAGGTATGTGTTCCTAAGAGGCAGCTTTGAAGCACTGGGGGATATGGCTCTGCCCAGGTCAGGTAAGGCATCCCGGGCAGCAGTGGCGGCTGTGGCTCTCCTGGTGCCACACAACAGCTGTAACCAATGTGGTCTTCTAGTTTTTTTCCCCCCAGGGGCGGAAGCTCACGTTTCCTGACGCACTGCCAGCCAATCACCCCTCCTCCTCATCCCCTAACCAGAAAATTCCAAATGGAGGCTAAAAACAACGATACGGCAACTGTGTCAACATGGACACCCTTCTCCCGGAAAACATTTTTATGGCAACAGGCAAGGGTCTAGCGCAAACACTCAAGTACTTACATACACACACATGGCCAATACTCACAATGAAATATCGAGTTACACAGCCCCCTCCAACACTTGTCATACCTGCACGCAACAGGGAGTAGCCACACCCCTCCCCTTACAGCAAATATGAGTGCAGGCTGCCCTGCCCTGGGCACACGGCACACTCATTAACTCGACTTCAGCTGGAGATTAGAAAGGCATTTTGGGACAGCTGCCCTTTCTTCCACATGCTTCTCATCCACTGAGGTCCAACAACACATGCTGCGTTTTTGTTTGTAATCTACTCGTCACGCATGATGGGTCTTACATTCATTATTGGGGCTCCACATCGTATTTATTCTATATGTTCTCCAATCAAAAATGATCTTACTGGGTTTTTGTTTACTTTTGGTGAGTACCTCTATAGCCAGAAAAAGCTCTGAGCTGTCAATACACACACACCTTATCAAATTAAACCAGAATAAATGAGTAATACAGGGCACAAGGAGACACTGAATGGTTTGAGGAGTAAATGGAAAAATATGTGAATCATGTGCTACGACCTTCACAGTCTCCAGATCTGAACTCAGTTGAACATCTATGGGATATTTTGGACCAACGTGTTAGACAGTGCTCACCACCAGCATCAAAAGAATGGCAGCAGAGTTGCAGAGACTCTTTAAGCTGTTCTGTTGGCTCATGGTGCCAAAAGTGGGTTCTTCTTTTAATTTGTCACTCACCTGTACATGCCCACAGGAGGCTGGCTTTGACGTAAGAAAGGAATATTATTTCAGGTGGACAAACAAAGACTTTTGTGGTTACCTCAGGTGCGAGGTACTCTGGCGTCCCACAGAAGGTTTTCATGGTGGCCCCGTCTTTGATCCCCTCCTTACACAGGCCAAAATCTGTGATCTTTATGTGTCCATCTTTGTCCAGCATGAGGTTTTCCAGCTGAAGAAAAACAGGGAGAAGAAAATTTGGGGAGTTAGAGTAAGAAAATAATTCTGGGGGGTTAAAGATACAGGTTTCAGTGTTTACATTAGTGTTGTTTCAGGCTAATTCTATGTAAACTCTTAACATTTTTCTTCTTTATCTAGGATTTTTGATGACAAAGATGCAAGAACCATGAGATCTGTTATACAAGTCTGTTTCTATCAGCCTTTATTCCAATATTCACTCTCTAGACATGCAAACTAGAAAAATGTGCATGTTGAAAGCAAACTTTTTTGTGTTTGGCTGAGTTTTGGGGAAAACTTGTTTGGTCTATGATGGCAATGTTTTTGAATTTCTGGCATTTCCACTCGCGTACAAATAAACAGTTGGAGGGAAAGATAGCTAGAGAGCAAAATTACAGGCAAAGTGACCTAACAGCCTAAAGGTTGTACATCATGCAGTGTCATGACTTGAAGCTGCACGGCCTTTTAATATCAGCTTGACCTATCTCCCTCCCTCCCTCCCTCTCTCTCTCGGTTAAAGTCACCTGGCAGCTGTAGCTCACACGTGGCCAGCAGCGCCCGGCCAGAGTCAGCACATCCTCCAATCCTGCTACCCTGGCATTTTCAGGAGAACCCTAGCAGGCTGGGAGCCTGCCTCATAAACCCAAGGGACAGAGGGAGGAAAGGAGGGAAGGAGGGAGGGAGGGAGTGCTGTGCTGTGCTGACCTGGCTGGTATAGTTTTAATCAGCTGGAAGTAGTAGGCCTACAGATGCCACTGCAACACTGATAACCCCCTACAGCCCTCCTAAACCCAAACGTGTCCTATCAGTCCGCAGCATCCATCTCTGAGTACGAGTGCATTATATTGAAAAAGAAGCAGCTGACACCTGGCAGCTTCTTTGGTCTAGGATGATGGACATCTTCCCTCTGTTGACTAAGAGTGTTGTATTGCCAGCTTATAACATGATGTCATTCACGCACGGTGCGAGTGCAAAAAATATCACCCACTGAGAGCACTGTATGTGTGCTATAAAGGGAGGCTGTGGCGATCTATTCAAAGAGGACTGGTGGTTATTTCTGTCTAACTGCAGTACGCGTACTGACCGAGCCTCCCTCCAGCTGCAGTGAGGCCTGGAGAGCGATCTCGGTGAGGCAGATCAATAAGCCCTGGCCACTGCCACTGCTCTGGGCGGAGGAAACCCTATTTATATCCTGCCAGGGGAGAAATGAAGGGAAGGGGGCTTGTGGGGTGGCGGGGTGAGAGAGATGAAGACAGAGAAGAAGAACGAGGCCAACAGCGAGGATGAGAGAAAGTGAGGACGTGTCGTCCCCCCCCCCCCTACCTTTAGATCTCGATAGACCACGTTTCTTTCAGCATGAAGGTAGTCCAGCGCTGACACTATCTCTGCACCGTAGAACCGTGCCCGCTCCTCTGAGAATACCCGGTCCCTTGACAGGTGGAAGAAAAGCTGAGGAGAATTGACAATAAGGAAGCAGAGGGCAAATGAAGAGAGAGAGTTGGTTAGTCCAGGAGAAAATAGGAAGAGTAACATTTTTCAAGTTGAAAAGTTTTCTGTCACTTGACTCGCTGAGACCTACAGGTGCAATTTTCGTAATGGTTAAAATGGTTTACCTCACCACCGTTGGCATACTCCATGACGAAGCACAGGCGGTCATGCGTCTGGAAGGAGTATTTCAGTCCCTGCAGACAGCAAAAAACAAACGCTCACAGCAGAACTCGGTGATGTTTCCAGCTAAGTCAAGAGGAAGCTGCCATTTAAACAGCTGATTGTAACATGAAGCATAGCTACAATTAGCTATGTTTGTATTAAAATTATTACGATTAGCTACAATTTCATGACAATTATATAAAGAAAAGACAAGTAGGAAAACATTAACACAGTGTATCTAGTGTGCGGAGGCTTTTTAACAACTGCTGTGTGGCAAACACTGGTCCAGTTCATTGCACTGAGCACATCGCATTATGTGTTGCCTCCACCCACCACTTAGACTGAACATTTTGGAGGAGCTTTTCAATACAACACACCTCAGACTTACAGAGAAAGGGTTAAAAGATTAACAAAAAAAAAAAAAAGTCCAGTGTGGCTATAAAAAGGCCCAGCTCGACTGCAGCCTTTGTATGAACAGCTCTTCAAAACATTCCTGGTAGAAATGCCCCTTTTTTTCTGAATGGATGCTGCTGGGTTGGACTGAAGAGGCTCCCGAGGATTTCTGTGAGTTAAAATAAGGTTTGGTTTAGGTATATGGATGGGCTCCTTACTGTCAAGAACGGATGCTTTGAATTCTGGAGTACTCTGTTCTCTGTGAGTGTGTGCGCCACTTCATCCTGGAAAGAAAAAAAGAAGCCACAAAGAGTGTTTGTGCAAGTCTCACAATGGCTAACCATTTAGCTATCAGTCATAGCTTCCCCTCAGTGTGTTTTACTTGCTCCTTGGCATCCACTCACTTTTGCTACGATCACCTCCTTCTTCAGGATCTTCATGGCGTAGTAGCGTCCTGTGGCCTTCTCCTTTACCAGGATAACTTTGCCAAAAGTGCCTTTTCCCAGGAGTTTGAGGTATTCAAAGTCGTGCATAGTCTGGAAGGCCAGAGGAAAGAAAGTGGCGTCTGGTTACAAACAGAAGCATTAACAAACTCGTGCTCTAACTAGCCAGGACACAAAATCCCACTGACAACAACGCAGAAGCATTTAAGGCAGTATTTCACCCACTATGCAATTTCCACTCCTCTAATGGTTAGGCCTATATGTGGTTGTGCCTAAGTTAACCTCTGACCCCGGTGTTAAAGAGAATGTTGAAAATGGTTGTGTGAGGGACATCCAATCCTGTGGCCTTGGAGCTTTATGTCATGACACATGTGGGGGTTGTGAAACCTGGTGGACATGCTATCTGGTGCTAAGCCACCCACGGCTGATGTTGGGAAAGTAAAAAGGAGTTGGGGAGAGGCGACGGGAGCCGGGCTAACGTGGTGCAAGTGCAAATAAGGCAAGGGTAGGGTGGAGGTGAAGAGTCATGGTCATCTTGGAAGACAAGGATACAGATGGTGAGTTAAAGATGGCTGAGGTTAAGGTTTATATGTGTGTCAATGTGAATGGTCCATACCACTTTGTGTCTGGGTTTGGTAAGGTAGACCTCCATGTCCATGGGGTCCGGAGAGGAGTCCATCATCTCCTCCTCTTGTTTCTGAAGGCCTTCAGCCACTGTCTGGATGGCTTTAGTCCATTCTTCCCTGAGGGAGGCACAGGCAGCAGAAAGATTACATCAGCCCATTTACCATCATGCAAGCCCAGCAGCCCAATCACGTAATTGTCTTCTTATCAACAGGAAGGCAATTTCAAGTGTGAGTTCTGCCAATAGCCAGTAGACCTTGTGCAAGTGCATAACAATGATTAAATGTGTATGTTTATGTGTCTGCGCCTCCACATGTGAGAAAAACCGAGACGCGCTTAAATTGCTAAACTGCTTTCTAGCAACAGAGGCAAATTCTCTGCATGTAAATGATTTGTGTTTTACTGCTCTGTGAGCTGAGAGGTGTGTGCTCTTCGCTTGCCTCTCCTCAGGGGTCTCCACGTGGAAGGTGCGCTCGATGACAGTGGTCCACTGCAGGCAGCGGATGATAAATGTGTTGGGCTTGGGCCGTTCCGTCTTCATCAGCTGGCACTCTGACCACAGCCAGGGAGGGAGGGAGGGGAAGGAGACGGAGAGAAAGGCCAGTGTGTAGGGGAGCAGAGGGGAGAGACAGATCCACAGTTATAGCCATTTATCTTTATCGCCACCCTAACAGACACTGTCGGCCAATTTGGAAAAGAACAGGTGCACTTTGGTGGAGGAAAACAACTCTGATCCTTAACTTATCACCCCCTTTAAAAAATTACATCAGCTAATATGGGTTTTTATAATGATTTGAAATCTGTTTCATGTTAAATAAAAACCAGAACTATTTAGAAACAATCTCTAAAGAAATAAATAAGTCGCATTTTATCACATTGAAGTTCTGTTACATCCAAGTATAATGTGTAAACTTGTAATGCCTACAAATTACTGAAACCACATTTTTCAAAAATGACTGAAACTCATGTTTTACTTATTCTTATTATGGATTTATTATTTTGAAATGTCATTACATTCCTCTTTTAATCCATTTCCTTTCATGCTCGCACTTTTCTCTGCAAATAATTGTCTTGTAAGCAGTTCACAAAACAATTACTCACAACAGCCTAATAACTGAATTTAGAAAGCAGAGATTTCCATCTGCACCTCCTTCGCATTAACATCTGTTCCCAAATGAAACATGTCAGCAAATATGTCAGAACGTGACACAAAATGGCCTCTGTCTGATAGATGGAGGACAGGAAAAGTGGACCACCACTGAGATCCAACATGGCTCCATCAGGGTGAATATGTAATCCAGCTGCAGCGGCTCCGTCAGCCAGCGACGCACCATGTGTCCTCTGCGGTGGGGTCGCAGTGGTGACAAAAACCCAAAGCCATCGCTGATGGAGACAAAGCCTCAGAGCGGAGCTCAGATAAATACTTGAAATCAGGCGGCTAATAACCACAATAACTCAAGAGTGTCGGAGAGGAAACGTTTTGTTAAACAAACAGTATGCTGTCTAATTGCTGTGTTCAGTCATCTGCACAGCTTATCACAGCAACTTTCTCTGATGTGAAGATGGAGTGGGCTGGGCCGCTCTGGGCATTTTTTTTTTTTTTCAGTTGTTGTTGTTATTTTCTGCCCCAGCATAAAAACAGAATGTTGGTGGAGGATGTACAGAGAAGAAGAATGATATCCGATGTATTAATATCAGGAGCCAGACATCTCGCATGCTTGCATTCAGTTGCATAGCTTGTTTTGCCTTGGAGCGGTGCTCCTGTTGAAAGAATCTTGCTGAGATGCTACTACAGCCAATTTGCTAATGTTTCTATTCATAATCATTCAGAGTGACATATAATGATAAAGGATACTTGATCATAATATAAGAGATGATTCACTTTCATACTTTTGCCTCATAGGAACTTGGCACGACTGTTTTTTCCTGTTAATAATGACTTTTCAGGGTGGATAAAGAGATACAAAAAACAAACAAACAAAAAAGCATGTGAACGTATTTGTTACAACAATGCAAGTAAAAACAGGAAAGCAGCAAACAAAATAAGAGTAAAACAAGCTGCCAAGAAACAGAGGGGAAAAAATGTGGTGGTTTCTCTGGAGCAGATACTCACGTGCTACAGAGAAGTTATTTAAGGGGGTTTCCAGCTGGTCAACATCTTGCGGTCGCTCTTTGTAGCCAATGAATGTACCATCACTCTTCAGGAGAAAATACCTCGGCCTCCAGGTCTTGATGTATTCTCCTGATATGAGAAAGACATTGAAAGGGATTGCTGAGTTATAGGAGACAAAATGAAACAACAAATTTTCAGCGGGTTTCTGCTCACAAACAAACCTCAATTGAGAAACTTCACATGCTTTCACATTCTCAAAATACTGACCAATGCTCAACTACTTTATTTACACGTGGTTTCATGATTAATGACAGAGCAGTGTTGTCTTTTCTCTTTCTGTTTTAATTCCCAGAGGTGCAACCCATTTCCTGCAATATAATTACTATGCTGTTCACTAGTGCTCCCTGAAATGACCATCTTGTCACCGTCTTTCTTTTAGTGTTAGGTCAGCTGCAGGACAAATGGTGGTTTTAGTAGGAGTCAGGACCCTGTCCCCCGACCCGTCTGTCCCCTTCCCAGCAGTCACCTGCAAAGTAGACTCTCAGGGAACATTCGAAGTGTCTGAAAACCTTCTCCTACCAACATCATACAGTAATGAATGTTACCTGTTACTTTAGACAAAAAAAACAACTTACAATAATAATTAGCATATTTAGCATCGTATTTTTATAACAGTGTTGAACTCTAGATGAACAGTGTAGCTGCAGCAGAAGAACCAGCAGATATATCAGCTGTTTTAACACATTCTTCTTCCTTATCATAACCTGGTGCCTCCACTACCCACAATGCTTCTTGCTTCTTGGCTGACAGTTAAATCTGAGATTATGCAAGTTACGGCTAATGAAGCCTTGAGCTCCACACCCCCAGTTCTTTTTTTTCCTTTTTTCTTTTTAAACTTTAAAACTCGTAGTTTTCCTCAACCCAACTCAAGTGACGCCACTTCACCAGACTTCAAACGCTTTCTGCAACTTTTTTTTCTTATATGCAGTAGTACTCCCTCAGATGTTGATGTGTGAAATCGTTGGAATTCTTCTTTAAAATACAGACGCTATAACTTGTAAATGTAGTTTATTGTTTTATCAACCGCAACCACTTTCTGTCTCTTTCCTATCAATCATTGTGTAACACCGCCATCATGTTTGCCAAAGCCTCAATTTCATTTTCCAATAAAACTTTCCACAATTCCCATTTTCTAGACAACACCCATAACCTCAAGCCATGCATGTCCATCCCATTCTTTTAGACACACTAGCATCACACAAATGAATCTCTCGTAGGGCAGACAAAACTCAATTTATTCCGGTGATGCTTCAGGAAATGTCGCGCCAGATGTTGTGCAGACGGGAGGAAAAAATAGCTTACATACCATAACAAGGCAGTGGCACACAGTGGAGTGGGACTTGAATATTTATACAGGAAAAGTGTAATTTATTTTTAATCACGGAGCTGCATATTAACCCCATGCAGAGCCGTAGCAAGCTGTCCTTAATTGCCCCATTTCCTCCAACACAGAAGTGTGGCGTGTTTCTGTGTGTGTCTGCAGAGGAGAGGTAGGAGATCTGTCAATATGAGCTTCTGTTACCCTCCTTCAAACACTCACTTTTGAGTGATGAAACTGATAACAGATCAGTCTGAGACAGTACAGACCAAAAAACAGCTACTAATGTCTTTATGGTCTTATAAAATATTTAAAGGGATGTCAAAATTTTCATAACATTGGCTGAATGTCACTTTTCATAATTTGTCACTTCTGACGCCTCAAAATTATGAACTTCCTCTTCCCGCTTATTCTCCACATTTTTTTTTGCAAGTGATGACATGAGTGGTGAACTCTAATAGGACATCCTGCATATGGCTTTTCTCGGTAAAGATGAGAGGCGAAAAGGAAAGGAAGAGGACACTTTAGAAAAGCTCTGTTATACTGGCAAAGTACAGCAGGGTGATGCCTTGTAAAACAGGCCGTCTGTACATCACGTTCCCGCAGAGCATCGAGCCATTAAACCCAAAGCAAACACAGAAGTATAGAAACACCTGATTTAATGTGACTGGCATGTGCTGGCACCAATCACCACACTAGAGGAAACATCTGCCCCAGAGCACAACATACTTTAGTCTTCAATCCACAGCAGATGTCCAATATGTTATTGCATTTTTCATCATGGCACTGGAGGAGATTTTTCATCTGGTTTTCTGCAGCGTAAGTGTTTTCATACCAAACATAGTTCGTTTAGAAATTAGCTCGACTTTGTCAGCCGTCAGATTGCCATTCTCGACGACTTCCAACAAAGCCGCCCGTGCTGGATGTGCTGTCCTAATTGAAATACACACCGGCAGGAATCCGTTAGGTGGATTTCCCTCATGTCTGTTTCAATGCAACACAATTATCGTGATGAGTCGTTTGTCTGTTTTAAACTACAAGCCTCACCAATCAACTTCCACATCAGTCACCCACACGTGCACGCTGTTCTCCAGAGAATCCACATGCATACTGTTATTTATCACAGGCCTTCAAGAGAACCAGACTTCCTTACTTCAGCAACAACGGTGCTTGCAGATATGGTTAGCATAAAACCAAAGTAATCAAAGCACAAAAGAGCACTTATAGTCATACAACAAGTATCAGGTGGGAATTAAACACAACACAATGATAGGTTGCCTAAATCTTTCACACTGCGGCCAGAAAGTCTCCAGAGCCTGCACACCGAGCCTTGTTTTCCTCAGCTGGGCCCCAGCTGGTGCCTCGCTCTGTGGTCAGGTTTTGGCTGACCCATATCCCCCTGCCATAGTCCATGCCAGCCCACACTGAGGACAGTATGTGCACAACGCAGAGACAGCATAATGAGCCCCCTACCTGACACCATGAAACCAGACGAGGGGCTCAACATACATGCTCATCTTGCCGGTGGAGACTAAACTTTCAGTTTAGAAGTTTTGGTTTGGCAGCAGGAATGCAGCAAATCACTTCCAGACTCAGTAAAGACCTTACGTACATTACAGCAGATCCTGATGTCCAGAGACAGGTGTTTATGTGTACACGTGCATGTATGTGCGTGAGTACATTGTGTACGCGCGCTGCCTGCGGTAGGCGTTAAAAAAGGTGTTTGTGTGCAACGGATTACATCAGCATCTAGTCTGGAAGGCTCCGAGCTTCTCCTGCCAGCTCCGGTGACGCACAGAAGTAGCATGGGTGGTCATTTGTGACGCAGCAGCACATGGCATGATGTGTCCTGTGCCGGTAGACATTCTCCCACACTGAGGTGGCCTCTATCTCATGGATGTCAGGGAGGTGACAAAGCCAGCTCACCATATTCACTGACTACATTCTTAACGAGTGCCACTGTATTTAAATAATGTCAGCGTGATCTAGAAGGTATGATGAGTCTGTGTTGTCACTGGGGATTGGTCATACGTAGTGCGGTAAACAGGAATGTGACACTGGTACTTGTGAAACAGCTACTGTGATATTGTAAGTAACTGTAAGTCTAACATTTTCAACAGGTGGTTGTAAAGACGAGAGCAGAGCAACAAAAAGCAAAATTGTTTGTGCGAGTCTTTTGACGTGTTTTTTTCGACATTGACGCACATCTTTGACATAAAAAAAAAAAGGTCTGCCACAAAGATGTAACTCCACATCTGCAACATACATCCTAAACTGGTGCACGCTCTTTCTAGACAGGAGGACACTGCAACTTCCTCGTCTGCGACCACAAACCTGGTCACATGACAAACAGTGGAAGCAGCTATATCCGGTTGTCTCTGTGCGTGTTTGTGTGCATTATTGTGTGTGTGTGTGTGTGTGTGTGTGTGTGTGTGTGTTCATGTCTCCACCACTCTGCAGCGCAACCCCCCGCAAACAGTCTGCTCTCAGAGAGTAAACAACAAAGATGACCCTTGTCAGCTTCCCATTGACACCAATTTCCCCTTCTTCTACTTTTATCCTGTTCTACACCGTGGCGTTTCATAAGCAGTGACAAGATGAGAGAGCGAAACTGACAGCTGTGCTTTCTGTATTTTTTTTTTTTTTTGATTGTTGACTCAAACACAGTTAAGAGATTAAATGTGGGCGCAGAATTATACTACTATGGTAATCATGCACGAGAAGTGTTATGCAGCTGTAACATAGACCGGCAAAAGAAATCGAGACCAAATCAGTTCACTAAATATCGTTTAAAATGTCTGTCTTTACAATAGCTTTAAATATTTTATATGACTTCAATGCTCCAAAAGCATCCTGTGCACAGTGAGAAACACAGTGCAGACTGCTGACAAAGGACAATGGGCCTCATAACAACACAGGAGAGCCTTCTGCTTTTAAGTCAGTTCATCATCACAGCGTTCCAGTAAACTAAACCCTTTTGATGTCAACGTGCTCTCCAAAACAGGAAACTAGCCAACAGACAGACTGACCACAACCGAGATAAGATAAAAAAAAACCTGCTTCAAGTGTCAGGTCTGACTGTAACGGGGACACACTTTGCTGCGAGGGAAGTCTACAAACTGATCTGTGTCCCTGAATCAAAGCTTTTCTAATAAATCTAAAGTAGCGACAACAGACATGTGAGTCAACTCAGCCAAATTAGGGGAAGGACAGCCGAATAGTAGGACTGATTTGACACCAAATGAGAGATGAGACGACTAGAGGGGATGAGAAGGCTACACAGTGTGCAAAGAGTTGTGCTGAGTGTAGTTGTAGTGAGACAGATCACTACATATGTTCCCCACATATGTAGGAGTGCGAGATGGGGAGGTGGGAGGATGGGGTGGGGGGGTGGGGGGGGTGAGCGCAAGTGAAGTGTGTATGAGCCATGCGTACTGTGCGTACTGTGTGTTTGTGCCTGTGTGTGTGTGTGTGTGTGTGTGTGTGTGTGTATATGGGAGGAGCTGTCAGGGCCTGATAGAGTGTCTTTACATGACAAGCAGCTGCTGAGGTCTGGGATGCGCGCTGGGCAAAGTGGAAAATAATGAACGGAGAACCGCTGCCAAACACAACAGAATTCATCTTTATTTGCCAAATGCTGCATGGCCCTGTGTGTGGACAGCTCTAGCATGCCACCAACACGCCCTCTATACCCTGAACACACACATACACACACACACACACACACAGAATAAAGGTGCAGGGGAGAGAACAGGTTCAGCCACAGCTGTACACAGTGGAGCACTCGTCTTGTTTGCTTATGCATGTGTGGGACAAATCATGAGTGCTGGTAACCCCACAGAGGTAACCTTTTATTGAGAGGCATCTCTAAAACGTCTTTTTAACAGGTTATTATATTTCAGGTGGCGTTCTGATGTGTGTGCAACTCTCCAAATCTAAAAGGCTCTACCTGATTCCTGAGAAAGTAGCAAGAAAAACAGGCCCCACACGGATTACAATTTATATCAGTCACTCTTTTTGACACTGAAGCCATTTGCAAGTCAACTTGGTTTAAGAGGCTTTAACAGTAAGGGCTGGTGAGGCAGGGGTCAATAAAAAAAAAAAAAAAAAGGAAAAAATGTGGAAGGCTTTAGACAGAGGAGAGAAAGAGAGAGAGAAAGAGGACAAGAGAGTGACAGAGGTTAGTGGCTGTTTCCGAGGAGCGTCCTGTTCTGTCCGTCTCTACGTGACAACGACAGGAATGTTGAGGTCCCAGCTGCTGTGGCTTGTTGGCTTTTAATAAGACACATCATGCAGCATTCATCATGCGCCCCCCAATAGAGAGGCTGCAGTGTCCTAACAATGTGTCCAAACTAACAGCTCTGTTGCATGTCACCCCCCCCCCCTTCTAGCCTGTCTTCCTTTACTTTGAAGAGTTTTAATAACATTTTCGAAAAACAATAATCTTAAAACGGAGAGTTTCACCTTAGTCGTCTGGCACCATATAAACCGTACACACAAAGACACACACATGCTCATATTGCATGTGGGTGAATGTACGCACACACACACAGACGGACACACTCGCACACAGACACACTCACACACACACACACACACACACACACACACACACACAGTGAGAGGAACCAAGAGAGGGTCAGACAAAATGCGCCTCTCAGTGCCCACACCCAGTGGTTGGACTTCCTGCGGGGGCTGCTGCTGTTGGGTTTTGTCCCCGTCTGCCCATTCATAGCTTGGGGATGAGAGGAAGGGAGCCAGTGGTAACTGCATGAACTGTGCATGTGTGTGTGTGTGTTTGAGTGGTGAGAATCGGATGAGAAGGGGGGGGGTGGGGGGGTAGGCGGAGGTTGAGGATTAGGGAATTAGAACTCCAAAGCGAGGGAGGAGGGGGGAGGGGGCTGCGCCTTTTGTTGGTTTTTCCTCAGCCGCCCCCGCCATCCCTTCGGCCCTTTTCTGCCGGGTTCTGCCTGTAGGCTGCAGCTGTGGCCTGCCACCCTGTGCCCTGCATCTCAATGAGCCACGGGCCGCCCGCTCCAGAGGAGCGGGGGCTCCCTGATGCAGGGGTCACCACTGAGCCCCGGCAACCACAAACTCCGCCCCACACCATTCCCCTGCTCTTGAGCTGTGGAGCTCTGTGCTGGGCTTCCCGTGCTGCCCAGACACCCATCTACCCATTTGCCCCTCTCACTGTGACCATATAAGGCAGCGCCAGCCTCACATGCCATCCTAAACTGTCCAGGAGTTTGGGCTCCTTCATTTTCTTCCTTTTCTCTTTATGTCTTCCTGACCCCCCCCCCCCCCCCTCCCCTCTCCAAACCACTTTTGTTGGCCCCTCTCTCTCCCATGCAGCTGGATGGGGGTCTCCATTGCCAGGGCTTTGGCAGCAGCATCAACAGGTTGCGGGGAAGGGCCACCCTGGCCTCCAATGTAGCCCTCTCTGTCTCTTGCCCTTATCCCTCTCTCTTTCTCTCTGTCACTGCGGTTGCTGCTGCTACCCCAACAGGAAAAAAAAAAAAAAAAGCAAGGGGGATGGGGGGGCACGATGGAGGCTGCCCCTCTTTCTCACGCTCATAAGAAAGCCCTCACTTCTTCTCCGTGGTGAGTGACACCTGCTGATTACCATAGAGACACTGTGGGAAGTTCCCCCCTGCCACACTGGGGCTGAGATTTGCCCCCTCTCCCTGGGTAAACAAGCAGTCCATGGATTAGTTAACTGGGTTACTGCATGGCAAACAAATAAACACACATTATTTAGAGCAAATTAGTGCCAATGAACTCGCAATGACCAGTGTAAGATCTAACACCCTCAAACAAGGAAGGAATAAACTCCAGAGGATCCTTTTTCTCTAGAGGGGGATACGCTCCAGCTGTTAAAAATGGTAGAGACCAACTTCCTCCAAAAAGTATGACAAAACTTTCTATGGTTGCTCTGAGCAACGTGTAAAATATGTGAGTACCAGAGTAAGCTGATGTGGAGGATGTAACATACAGTCAACTCTTAGTCTGCAGACAGCTGAGCATCCCCTTCATCTCTCTGTCTCCCTACCCTCCCTAAACTGGCGAGAGGTGCCAGTGATGTGATTGATGTCGGAGACTGGGAGCTTTTCGCTGGTCCGTAGCCGCTTCCGCCATGGGTCTGAGTTGTCAGCAGGGTCATTATCCTAGCAACAGGGTGGTGGGTGGGGAGCGTGTGCTGGAAGTGGGGGATGATCGGGGGGGGGGGGGGGGGGGGGGGGGGGGGGCTAGTGGGGGCTGGCAGAAGCAGAGACGAGAGAGGGGAGATAAAGAAGAGGAAGACTGTGGACAGAAGGGAATGGAAGAAAAGAAGAGGAAGGACACAGACGAACACAGCGAAGAAGAAACAAGAGAGACAAGAAAGGGAGGAGAGCAGGAGAGTGAGAGCGCTGCCGAGCACCACAGTTGTGGCGAGCAGGCGGACTCTGCACAGCAAAGTAAGCACACAGCGGGCCTGCAGTGAGAGGAGGCGAGCGGTGAAGGTGCCACCTCCCTCAGCCTCCTGGCCCCCCCCACACTCTGCCAGCCAGCCTGCCTGCCGACAGCTGCACCCCAGTAATTTACTTCTCTCCACCACATTTAGCAGGAAGACTGCTTCCCATTACCCAGAGCAGGGGGTCTGCGCTGACGGCCAGACACCCGGCCAGAGCCCTGGCTTCCCGGTGTGACACCCTCTGCTGCTGGACCCTGCCTACAGGGGCTCCACTCCCAGAGCTGTCTGGCACTTAACTTGCACTGCTGTTTATCAGTTTGGTTGTGGCTGAGTATTTAACCACCAAAGTTGGGGTTATCTGTTGTGAAGTTATCTGCAAGAAAATCAGTAAAACATGCTACATCAATTACTTCCAGTCAAACTACTAAATTACCTGTAATCACAGAATTATAATCGCAGTTTACCTCTCTACAAAAATCCCTTTTATCTCTCACTTAGTTTTTTCTGACTTGTTTTCCACATGGATTACCCTTTCATGATTGTTCATCGGTTATCACAATGAATATTGTAGAGAAACTCAAGCTTTGAACCTTCCGATCTTCATTTTGATGAAAGCTTTATTAAATCCTAACATACCTTTATGTTAATACATATGGGTTAATGTTCAGTGTATATCTAGATAAAACATTAAAATGTTCTTCCTGTCTTTAATTGTCTGATTCTATAAATTTTAATAATAGCTTGTAAAGTGCTTTTAAATTGAGAATTGTGGAATAAATCTTGGAACAAATCATTCCAAAATCAATCCACTGTCATTCCTGTAATCTGTAAACTGCTGATGAAACATCAGCTGAATAGAAAACGGTTTCATAAGTTGTATTATTTGTTATTTTTGATTACTTGGACATAAGTTATTTAGTTTTGGAAATTGCCAAAAATCTTTCTTTAACTTTGACTTAAACAACAAAAGTTCTATAGTGCTAAAATACTACTAAGTAAATTAAATAAATACTAAAGCACTGCATAACTTTGTTTCTAATCACTGTAACATATTATCCTCAAATTTAAAGAAAAAAAAGAAAAGAAAAAACATTTTGGGTTTCATGTAAAAAGATTTAGTCATTTTATGTGCACTTGAGACTTATTTGTTAAATGTCTGACAATGCAGCTGAAAATATCGGCAAATGGGATGAGCTATTGCTCCAGTTCTGCAGTATGTGATACGTGTGTGTGTGTGTGTGTGTGTGTGTGTGTGTGTGTGTGTGTGTGTGTGTGTATTGCAGCAGTGTGTGGCCCATGACAGCCATAATGAAGGGATGTGTAGGAGCCTGGGCGAGCCCAGCAGCAGAGCTGGCAGCAAGTCAAAATCCTGAAGTCCTGAGACAGTCAGCATTGCAGCATCATGAGACACTTTTAATCAGGTGGGTCTGCTCCTTTGAAGAGCAGGAAACAGCACATTCCCTTACTGAGCCCTTACAGAGAAAACTAATGCAAACGTGGAAAACGTTGGCTGAGTTGTTGGAGGCCTGTTCACCAGATGCACGAGGCACAGATATTCAAAAAGATGAAAAAAAACAAAAGAAGTTTCATCTACGCCGACTACTGTGCCTGGTGTTTCACAGCACCCACGCATGCCCCCCACCCCTCCCCTCTCATTCCCACTCTGTGTCTCATGCACTCTCCTGGACCACCAACAAGGTCTCGCTTGGAGGAGCAGCTCACGGGTGTCCTTCAGCCACATGACCAGCGAAGGAGCAAATCAGCTCATGCGCTCCAAACCAAACCACGAGAGGGTCTGTGTGGCACGTCGCACACAGCATCCATCCACTCTGCTGAGGCCGACTGGGTCACTGAGCAATGTTCTGGGAACATCACAAAGACACAGCTCAACTTCTGTCTCTCTCTCTCTCTCTCTCTGTCCCTTCATCTTTCCCTCGCTATCTCTACTGGTGTGTTGTCTGCTTTCCCTCCCTCTCCCTCACCCCATGCCTCCTCTCATGAGCCGGAGCCAGCTGAGCGTGCTACCCAAATCCAACAGTTGTTGCGGCCTTCGTTAGCCTAACGAGGGGGCCGGCTCTTTATACTTGTCAGGGAGCAAATGAGTCAAACAAACAAGGGCCAGGGAAGAGGGGAGGACAAGCGAGCGCTGTTCTGTTGAGCTTCACTGGGTTCTTGGCCGCAGCGCTTCCCTGGAAACTAGGGAACCCACAATCTGCCTCTTTGATGTCTGATGATGCTCTGGCTTTGATGGAAACTTTGGAAAAACACACTTGCAAAAAGAAATAACATGCTACTCGGTCTCTGTGGCCACTAGAGGCCGTAGGCACATTCAAAGTGTGTGGGTGCACTCTGAAGGATCTAAAAGGGAAGTATCATTTGAGGACATATAACAACTGGTTATGATAGTAACAACAAAGTTACAGTGTTTTGCAAGGCTGCACTGTGATGCCGTCTGCGCATAAGGGCACTGGATAATGTCCTGCTGGCAGCGTAACTTCTGATTAAATATGCTTCACACTGTCCATACACTCACACATTTGCATATGCATGTCCAGACGTACACATACACCACACGTCCTGCTCAGCCGCTTCGTCTTGCATTCCAAAACTGTCCTTCCAAAACAGATAACCAAGATAACAGTCACAACAACACATCCACGGGCCAGACACATTACTGCAGCACAAGGATTAAGGAGAAAGTATCAAGGTGTGTCCTTCAGAATGAGATCATTTCACTGAGTGCAGTCTGTCTGGAACAAATGTACAGAGCAGTCCGAGGCCAAGAATCTGCAGCTCTAATAACAGATTAGCTCTACAGGGTACTGAGGCACAATGCTCGCTCCGGGTTCTTACAGGAATCTCCGCAGAGTTTATACGTGCATGCTGAACATGATTAATCAGACAGGAATCAAAGAGAGAGTGTGAGTGGCGTGGATGTGTTCAGCTGGGGCACCAGAGCTGCAGCGCTCTGCCACTCGCTAACAATGAAACTGAGCGTTACTAGAAGACTATGCAACACTTGAGCTGTACCTGCTTTTGTTAAGTCATGGTTTGGTGTTAGACCATGTCCAAGGAACACACACACAATGTTGATGGAAATATGGAGGGCTATCCTTTGTACAACATTAAATTAGTGTTTTGAGTGCACACATGGGAGTAATGAGCATGCTGAACACACTTGGAAGCGGTATAAGCCATTTATTATTACGCCCACATGGTGATGTGAGTCACTTGGGTGGCGCCACCACACACACACACACACACACACACACACACACACACATATATACACGAACACATACACGCACGCACGCACACACACACACACACACACACACACACACACTCCACTCAAGGTGCATCATGGGATGATAGTGGTTGAGTGGGGGCTGCCTGGCTGAAGTGATGGACACTGAGACAGGGCTACTGCAGGTTCACCTTCTGTGCAGTGACTCTGGGGCAAAGACTGCATGACAGTGACGCGACACTAAAAGCCTTCCTGTCAAGGAGGCAGGCGGACGCCCTCCAATCAAAACACGGCGGCTCTGGGTGACATTTCACAGGGCACAGCTGCTGGGCTGCGACAGCATGCCAACTCACTATTCCTGAAGGGTTGTTTGTTTAGTGTGTGTATGTGTGTGTGTCACAGCTAGAAGGGTGTCACTGCTAGCACTGTGCGTGTGTGTGTGTGTGTGTGTGTGTGTGTGTGTGTGTGTGTGTGTGTGTGTGTGTGTGTGTGTGTGTGTGTGTGTATGTATATGCACATGTACTGCCACACAACCTGACTGTTTTTCTAACAGTCACTATTTGACTACTCTTATAGTTATATTTTACACGGGCCTTCAATCAACGTCTTCCACTCTTATCAGCTCTGCTGAAGGTGTGGAAAATGGACATATGCCAGTTTTGTGGGACAGGTAATAAAAACAAGCACCAGAATCATTGTGAGTATACACATTTACACACTCAGAACAAATGACCTTTAAATGTCGTGCCAAACAAATGTAATTTTACATGTTCCCTTCCAAAGAAAGGATGTTCCTATTCTAGCTTTTTCCCTAAATAGACACGGTAACACAGTTTGTCTCTGAAGCCTCTGGTTCGCAACACAAATCTAATTCATGGTATGAATTTTGCTTTCTAGGTAGATGTAGATGCTTCTCAGAAACCCAGGATTTTGGATTAGATAAAGCTCTTAATAGCTATATTTCATTTTTGTTAGTTACTTTTTTAACTTTGCATCATTGGTCCATACTAAATAGAACGCAGTGTTTCTGCTATATAGTTAAATTTTAAAACTGTTGCCACCGTTTCTTCAGAATCTTATGAAGCCGCAATTACACGACTTTGCAGAGGCGCAGTCCTGCTGTGGACCGCTGGCGGAGCTCAAAGCTTGGTTCAGTCGGCTTTCCATATGATCCCACTGCATATGTCAGCAAAAACTGGCATATGACAGTGGAATATTCATTGGGTACAGCAGCGACAGACCGAGTTTCGTACACTCGGGTTGGAAAGATACACAAGTTGGCTAATCTCTTAGCCGGTGCCGAGTGTCGATTTTAATGGTTAAAATGCCAAATTTTGCTGGTGGTACATCGTGTCAGTTGTCACTAAATAATGTTAATTCTGTCAATAACTTGTTAACAGGCCTAAATTTAACTTGGCTGTTGTCAGTTTGATGCCCCTGCTGTTAAAAAAAATCCTAATGGAAACACTAGCAATTTTTTCTGATAAGACACAAACAGCAACCAACGTTTTATCCTTACACTCACTGGAACGGCCAGGGTGTGTCTGCTAGCACCAAGTGAGCCGAACCAGGCTGACCCTTTCCTAAAACAGCAGCCTGTTATGCTCTGAGCCCAGGCCTCGAGGAGGGGGGAGTGAGGGCTAACACACCACAGCAGCACTCAGCTCCTCCTAGAGTCCGAGGAACTCTCCTAGTGACCTGCTCCCATCACCTTATCCCCCCCGAGTCAGAATCTTGGTTTCCCCTCTTCCAGTAAAAGCCTGGTTCTCTGGCATTGGGCCCCGGAGCCTTCAGTGGTTTTGGAAGAGTTCCTTATCCTATTTTGCCCCCGGTGCTGGTGGTGGAGGAGGCGGCGGTGGAGTGGGCTCCGTGAGGCAGGCGCAGTTTGAAGGCAGAGTTAGTATGCACACATAAAGCTGCTCAAAGCCAGCAGGTATGTGAGGAATGCCTCTTCGTCCAAACAACAGGACTCACGCCCGATACAGAGCCACGCCACGCCACACAGCACTGTCAGAGCAGCTAAATGGGGCCCGCTGGGGACTCTGCGACTAGATGGCTCTCTACATTAGATCTGGCATAGTGCCTGTTTAAATAGGTTTACCCAGTGATCAATCAACTTGGACATACTGTATGTCATCGAGTTTCTGCAGTTTTTAGAAAACAAATCTGTCTCTAGCGAACTACAGTAAACTCTCGCTAATCCAAGTACCTCAGGAATGAAGGTCATGAGGATTTGTGAAATATTTGAACAATTAGTCTAAAAATTTTAATCACTATACTGTACTCCAACTAACACCTAAAATACAGTAGATGAAAACTGCCGTGCATGCTCCAATCACAGTGGGTTTGCAATTCAAATCCATTTCTCATACAAATATCAAGAAGAGATTTTGAAATATTTACATAATGAACTTGTTTTAGGGTCTTTGCATATTTAGTGTTGTGTGCAAGCTTGGTTAGTCCACAGGTTTGCACAGTAGGGGTTTCTAGTGCATGAGGTGATGATGACTGTACTACATCTTGATTGAATTGTCAACAACATAGAAACGAAACCAGAGCACATTCTATGAATAAAGAGGTGCATACAGTAATTATCTTATTTCAGCCTGGTTTCAAAGCAAAGGTTCAAGTGCAAAAAACTCTTTAGAACAGATATTATATAATCAAATTATATAGCAAAAACATCTATTTATTTACCTCTTTTATGCAGCCATCCCTCCTTGACGATCACCACATTGGTCATGTTGGTGGGCAGGGTGGAGGATCCAGGTTTCCCACAGGAAGAGACACAGCTTTGTTTTCGAAGTTTCCTTCACGCAGCCCTGTACAGGAGCCTGGAGACGGGGTCCTGGGGTTTACAGCTGCCTTCTCAATGGTGGTTACCTATTAGTTGAAGAAGAGTAAAAATTAGCCCCGTATTGAGGTGAAAGAGTTTTTCCACTTGTCTGAATATTAACCCTCGGGTCAACATAGTAGAGGAGAGGCAGCGGAATCGAGAAGGTCCTTGTGATTTATGGCCCAGTTAGTGGAGTATATGCTAAAACCACAGTGCAGTCCCATTCACATGTGGAACCTGCACCACGTCAAGGTTCAAATATCTGTGTAAGGCCGTGGTTTTTGGCATTTACAGTGAAGTCTCTCGTATTGGAAAATTCCATGCTGTTCGCACACAACCACAACACAACCATTCCTGATAGACTGGGCGTTTTTTTTTCGTTTTTTTTCTATTCATGACTAGAACAGCAGTGAGTTAGAAAACTATGTCATTAAATAATTCTCATACTGGATGCCTAAATGATGGATTTTGAAACTTATTGTTTAGCCAAAGCCAGGTCCTATTTAAAATCACAAATGCTCCCATATCTATATTCTTTTTATCCTGTAAATAGGTGGCAAGAAATTAAAAAATTTAAGGGCTTTATACAGGTTTCTGAGAGGGACAGCAGGGTTCTTTATCCCACTTGCAGATTTTTGTTTTGGCTAAAACTCGAACGAGACTGGATGTTGGACTTCAAGGGCCTGAAAACAAAATTATTTTCCAATCGCTCTGTTCAGAACAGAGCATAACTTGAGTTTTCCACTGCCAGGCCAAATCACTCTTTTAAAAAAATAAATAAAAAAAATCAATAATCTTGATTTATAAAATTTATAAAACCTTGAGGGGAAAAAAAACAGTGTGAAAGACCTGGACATCCTTTCTATAACTATTGTTTTACATTACTGCCTCCTACTTCAAATGAACTTATTTATATTATTTGATCAGCAAAATCATCTATTTCATGAATTTAATTTCTCTGTATATAAGAATCAATATATAATGAAATTTATTTTAGATTATTATATTGCTGTCTGAGGCCTAAGCAAAAAATCGAAATTTTCCTTACACATAAGAAAGCCCTTTCATATGGATGCCATTATCCGATCAGTATTTTGTTTGTTTAGATAAATACATCTGAGATTCAAATATCACATCATGATAAACGCCTGTGATGAAGAGCATATGATATGATCAAAAGCTTCAGATGAGCTACTAAATGGACCTTAATATGAAAATGTTCTGTTAACTATAAAATGATCATGTTGACTTTAGACCACCTGATCAAGATATTCACTGGCTTCTGAAAAAATGTGATGGTTTTTTTTTTTTCTACATTTCCATGACAACAAGGCAAACTGCCATCTGCTGATGAAGATCATGTGATATGATTAAAAGCTCCAGAACAGCAACTAAAATGGGCCTCAAGGTGAGATCTTTCTGTCACAAAATAAAAAAATGTTGTGAAGAGAAGGCACATTGTTTACTGTTCCTTTGCCTGCTGCATCTGTGAGGGTTGCTGTTTTTATTCACACCCGACATGTGGTGGAAGCAAACTGCTGCTACATTCAGATAAAGTAAATGTGTGAGAGGGTCGTCGGAGAGGTGTATGAGTAAAGTGCAGCGTGAATACTAAATGTGGGTAAAGGATCAAACTACAGCAACGGTCTTACCTGTTCAAACTCAACTCAAAATGTATGATATAAGACCAGATAAAGCTGCGCTGACAGTCATCTGATAAACCAAACAGGGCTGAATTCCATCATCACCGGCACGTACTAAAAAAAAAAACTGCAGGCTATCATAAACCAAACACTTGACCTTTTGATTCATTCAGTACTTTTTTATGATATAAATACAGCTTTGAGTGCAGGGCAGACACAGGAGAATGATCAATTGCCATACTTATTCACACAAATGTCACATACTGCACCAGGCAATCTCTGACCATCGACTGAAATCAATTTGCCTGCTGCTGCTCCGTCAGAGTAAAGCCATCAAAAGAGAGCTCTGTTTGAGTGGCCCCATCCAGCTTACTGGTGGGGACAACAACAGGAAGTGGATGTGACTATTGACAGACTACGAGTCATATCAGTACAGCCCCAGGCTCGAGTACATCTGTCGGTGAATGTGCGATCAACACGCCTTTTACTTCCATTCTGCTCACTTCCATTCAATGAGCAAAAGTGAGTTTATGAAAGCAGGGTTTATTTTCGCTCAGTGTTTTTGTTTATTGCACTGGGGTTGTGGTGCTTGTGTCACACAGTCGATGTTGGAAGGATCTTGGGAGAGGGATTTGAAAAAGCACACTGAGTGCAATTCAAACTAGGGATCACACAAACCGTTGGATCCCTTTGGCATCTTAGTGTGTACTCTGTGACACAGGCACGCACACATTATATACACATTGGGATACATCACACAAACAAACTGGAGCGCACACACCACAGCCAAAAAAGCAACACATGCACAAGACCGGCTCTGGAGCCACAACAGAGCGCTGCTGTTTTAATGGGAGCGACCTGTTGCTACTGCGGCCTGTGTGGAAAAGCTGGGCTGCTGCCAGCGCTGCAGCCAGCAGCCACTGAATGAACCCAGTACCCTGACAGCGGGTCACATGGTCCTCAGGACTCTGGGCCACCGCCTGCCTGCCTGCCTGCCTGCCTGCCTGCCTGCCCGCCTGCCCGCCTGCCCTGCTGTCAGTGCGGCTTTCAATCATTCATCTTTCTGGCTCCAGCTCCGGGGGCCACCCCATTCAATGCAAATCAGTGTCATGCAGCAAAGATGCCACACACTGAGCCTGTCACTGGGCCAGAGAGGACAGTCCCATGTGTTTATGGCAGGAAGCAGAAAATCAGGCCAACATCACCACACTACTTCCTTCATCACAGATCGATAGATACAAGAACGTTTTTGCTCTATTTTCTGCTGGCGCTCGGGTAAACAACTATGTCAGCATCTGGCTTAGGGTTACACAGGGAGAACATTACACTCAAATATTTAACACGACTCACAGAAATGAGAACATCAAACATGCTCACCTGTTGCTGGAAAACAATCCCAGAAGTGACACTCGGTTTGTGTTCTAATGAGACAATGGAACCAGCACTAGTGTGATCTACTACACAGTGCCAAGTTCCTCTTTCAAGTTCCCTGAAAACACATCACTAATGATAAGAATATTGTAAGTAAGTGTAGCTGAATTCCACACCACAGCTAGTATAACCTTGAAAGCCAAGGAGGCTTGCTGCTTTAATCCCATGATGACATGAACAGCAACCCCTCTATGACTCATGTTAATGTATTCGTTTTCATGCTGTTCAGACAAGCCAGGAACTAAATTGAAGATGTATCACAAAGCTGGACTTATTCAAATGTATACCAGTCGTAACAAACTCATTCTGTCCTTTATAAAACACACAGAACAAGACTTTCAAGCCCTGGTATTTTTAGTTTGTTGCAAAATTAAATCACTTGGCTGTTAACATGAGCAACTAGTAAACAAGATGAATGAAACAAAGAGTATTCTCAGTTTCGTGACACAGACCGAGTGCAGGGCCTTAACGTGATGCTGACGGTGGGCTGCCATCATCGGATGCGTACGCTTTTCAGTGACAATACATCTAAAACTCCTGTAGCACAGGCAGAGGCCATGAGTCTGCCTGTGTACCAGGACAAAATTTCAAACAACATTCCTCAGATTCTGCATGCAACTGGTGGCACATTTGCGTCAACAGGGCTGCGAGGGGATTGGGTGGGAGGTGACTGGTATTTTTCTAAATAGAACAGGGACAGCCAAGCAGTCACTGGCTGCATCATTACACCAGCTTGTTACGTCTTCCCTGGGTCACATGCCAAGTCCCCCTGCGTACACACACTGGACAGACGTGGTCTCATGACCGATGAAAACATTTTGATACTAAAGGCGTAACGGGTACAACATGCCCGGGGACAATGTTCTCTTTCCATACTGTACATGCATATGTGACCTCTGGGAGATGGAGACAAACAGACAATAACATGAGTAACATGAGGTTTATCTCAAGCTGGACGTTAAATCCTTTATATCTTGCATCTCCATGAAACCTGTGAAGCTCACAAACTTTTTCATGTGGACTCCCATCACTTTACATCGTAGACACCCATTTGATAAGATTCCTACAACAACAAACCCACTTGACAAGAAGCCCTGTAGTTAACATGATTTAGTAAACACATGCACCACTGTCATCACAGTAGGTGGGATGATAACAGTGAGGAGAGTGAAACCTATCACAAAAACAGTAACTCACATGTATTATCTCATTGTGCTGATTACTAGAGAGGAAAATTAGACAATAACACTAAAATGACTTTTTTTTTCCTTCTAATGACCTCCCTGCTGCTCAAACTGTGCATCAGAAGGTCTACTGGGACCCCATTTTGAGAGCCAATACAGGCAGACAACAAGTCACAACAAAGATGTACTACTTTATATATCACTATACGTGGATGCCACAGTGTTACAGGAGAGCAGCAACAGGCTAGCAAAGCTGGTGACTAGACGTAAAATGATTGTCTGGTGATTAATTCCTCAGTCAAACCAGTAAACAAACGCAGTGGTACTTCATAACAATGAATGAACTGCTCTCTTGTTGAGCTCATTTGTTTTCATTTACCTCCTGGGCCGTAAAGTACGAGCAAAAACAACTTTCTCGTAGAGATGAGCCGTTCAAAGTAACATGACTGCAGATATTTTGGCCTGAGGGCTGTGTCTCAAAAGTGGTCATTGTCAAAAATGAATGGTTAACATCTACAGAGACTCAGTGTTGTTTGTGGAAAAACAACAACGCGTTATAATTCACCACAGGACGCTTATAAGTCCTTGACTTTAGTGCTAAAAACAACTTGTACAGCGAAGTGAAGTCAGGAAAGTACCTCATTTCAGGTTTGCATTTAGCGATAGAAAGGATATGGGGCCTAGCAGGGCAGCTTGGGTGAGAATAACCGCATCCCATGTAAGTACAATGGGGACCTACCCTGTCTAGCTGTCGACCTCTTGTAGTTAACCATGCGAAGGAAATGCGGACATTTACCTGGACAGGAATTCAACAATGTGTCCGTCTCATTATAGGGAGATGTTTCGGCGGTATATTAAGTTGATAAGTCCTTCAACAATCTGGACAAAAGTGCTCTCATTTACTCCGTTTCTCTTGCCTTTCTTCCACTACACCTCCCAAACGCGCAGTCTGCAATGCCTCTGTGGCAGCCTGCTCTCCCGGGTCCTAGCGCCGACCAGATTTATGAGTAGCACTCATAGGAGGAGTAGTAGGCTGTCAGACGTCCCATTGAAAAAATCCTGCAGTGTTTCTATACGTGCTTATTCTGCATGGCCTCGTTGAACTCAGCACTGTTTTATCTGTGCCGGTGGTAACCAAAATGTGGTCCAGAGACCCACAGAGGCCGCAGCAGGCTACATATCACTGTTTTTACTTCCTGAAACAATCACGTGGTAAACTACAAAATTGACTTTTTTTTGTTACAACTGGTAGTGATGTCTTTTTGGTACCCGTAGCCTTAGTAATGCTGCAGTTAGTGATTGTTTTCATTATTCTGCAGATTATTTTTCTCATTAATTGTTGTCCATAAAATGTCAGAAAATGGTGAAAAATGTTCCCAGTGCTTAAATTTACATAATGATATTGCTTGTTTTGTTAGACCAGCAGTCCAAAACCCTAAAATACTCAGTTTACTATCGCAGACGTAAATGGAAACCAGCAAATATCCACATTTGAGCAGGTGGAACCTGTGAATGTTCATCATCATGAAAACGAACTTTCTATCAATCAGTTGATCAATAAAATGACTAATCATTTCAGCTGTGGGTTGTAGAGAGTTGTTTAATACCCTTTAAAATTATATTGCAGCTAAATATTATCAAAAGTAATTTAGTCATGGATTAATCAATGTAATTTAAAGCAAAATATACACCAAGAAGCAAAAATATTGGCTGTGCTGCAATATCAAAAGGAAAGTGACCTGCTTCCGGGTGTTAAATCATGTGTACTTAACATGTACTTCTAAGCTGTTTATTAGGTCAGTCTATAGCAGTGTGTAAAATTTTATAGCTGTGTCATATTTCACCTGTAAACATGCTAAAATAAAATACATTTAAACTAACAAACAAATAACATCTACCATAAAACAATGTAGAAAAAAGGGTTCATAAAAGGTAAAAAAATATATACCTGCAAAAATGTGAATATAGTGGATATAGTTAGGTGAATGGTAGTGCAAAGTGCATAATGTTACTTTTGTGTTCTCTGCCTTCAGAGCTGTTTTTGTGTTTACTTTTACGTTCAAGTGGCTCAATACTTTTTATTTAAGAGAGTCCACAGAAATGCTAAAAATAAAAGATTAAAAGTCAAAGTAAATTATAAAACATTGAAAAGAACAAAAATAAAAACAGTGAAACAGACAAACGCCAGGCTAAAGCACGGTTTCTAAACTCAAATTTAAATAAGGGGCCTGTTGAGCTGGCAAGGAGCAAAGGTTTTAGTCTCGTACTTTGAAAGCACTTCCACTGATGTCCCCACAGGAACTGGCTTTGAGACATGTAGCCCCGAATACTGTAGTAAAATAATATTAAAATCAATTTGAAAAATAAAAAAGTAACCATTGTAAGTGGTGTAGGTGTGAATGTGATGCTGTTGTATTTCTCTCAGACAACAGGTTTCTGGTGCTCGATGATTTATGGCGTATTTTTGGAGACACCTGTTTGGAGAACGTGACAGTAAAGTCTGCTGATGCTAAAAAAGACTGGTTTTCTCTCTGAGTTTCTGTGAGGCAGAAAGGGCCTTTAACATTTCCAGTAAAAGCCAAGCAAGATATGAGTGAACTTCAGAATCAAACATAAATCTAAATCTTTCTAAATGAACTTTTTCAACCATATTCTCTGAAATCTCTACAACTACTCTCAACAGATCCAGTTTTGTGGTACGTATTATTTCCAGGATCAAGAATGAACAATCCTGCTTAATTTGAAATGGTATCAGTTGCTTCAACAAGAAATGCAACAACTTGAAATGACTTAATATAGGTATTAAAGAAATGTGTCCTGATTAAATAGCAAAAGGGAAATGTAAAAGCACTAAGATTTCTATCAGGGTTTATCAGATTATAAACCTGCTTGTTATACCAGATTATTTGAGATTAACAGTCATCTGCAGCCAGAAAGACTTCCTGCCAGAGAGGTAGGAGTTAAACCAGTTTAGGACAGGTACAGACAGGCCAGTCAGTCAGACCTAAAAGGAGTCAGAGATTCTCTGTATCAAATGACGCCTTCAGATGACTTGGTCAAAGAGTAAAAAATGTTCCTTCACAGCTTTTGGAAACCTCTCACTTTAATATTTCCATAATATTGCTATCAACTTGTTAGTTATACTCTGATTTGTGATTTTAAAATATCGTATTTGTTTTTTTTTCTTTTATTGGTAAGCATGACATAGTCTAGTTCAGCAGTGTAAAGTTCCATAGGTGTTGTGCAGGAAACTGCAAATCCGTATGATACAAAAATGTCAGACAAAGTTTCACGATACCTAATAAATAATGTTCAGAGAACAGGAGAGCAGGACCAGCTGCCAGCCTTCCCTCCGTGATGAAAAACTTACTGGCCTCTGCCCTCCGTCTCTCAGCCCCCTCTGTTGTCATTTCCCTTCTTTGTCACTTAGACTGTAATGTGTTCCTCACTGCTACTATGCATCAGCCTTGCCAAGCTGTTCCTGTCATATACGGACAGAGCTGACTGAGGGTATCCCCCCTCCTCTTCCTCCTCCTCCTCCTCATCCTCCTCTTCCTCCTCCTCAGCTGTCTCTGGTCTGGTGATGGGAATGCCTACCCTGTTGTTTGTTTTGCAGGTTCAAAGCAAAAGTAACAAGATCTAAGAGTCAAAGTGAGTTAATAATGTCTTTCCTGCAGTGTCTGTCCAGAATGTAACAAACAGAACAGAGCTGAGGCTGTTGAATGAGAATAGATAACATGCAGTAGCAACAATTAGACACAGAAGGGCAGGAGGGCCATAATAGGGAGGAGGTGGTGGGGGGTCCGACCAATACCGAGTCTCCCGGCAACTGCAGTGCAATGTTACTTGTACTGTCACATTATTTTCCAGGATGAATTAACCATCTGTTATGCAGGTCTAAAGATTCAAGATTGAGATTCACGGAGGAGTATCTTTGATCAATGAAAGGTCACAGTTCTGGGTGCCACATGTAGAAAGAAATACTTCAAAGTCCATTATAGACAAATTCACATATTTGCCACAAAGGGCTTTACCACCTGCACAACGTTCAACACCTTCCATCTCCAGACCCTTGATTCAGACAAGGAAAAACTCTAATGGAGGGAAAAACTTAAATGAATTCACTTCTTTGTAAGGAAAGGATGTAGATGGAGCCAGCTGCCAGTTAGCTTAGCTCAGCATAAAGGTGGGAAACAGCTATCTTGGCTCTGTTCAAGTCTGTCTACCAGCACCTCTAAAGCTCATTAATTAGCATGTTTGTTTGATCTGCACAAAAGCCAAAGCGCAAAAATGACAAGTTGTGGTTTTACGTGCAGGTACTGTACTATTTCTTGTCCGGGAGCAGCTGGGACTCACTGCTCCTGACCAAGAAATAATCCTGCACATGAGAATACATTGATGTTTTACACTTTGGTTGTTGTATGGACTAAACAGATGATAAATAATGTGTTAATTGGTGAGCTGTAGAGGAGCTGGGAAGATTTTGTTACCATCGAACGGCACGAGGCGAGCTGTTTCCCTGTTTCCTGTCTTATTTGCTAAAATAAGCTAAGCTAATCATCTGCTGGAACCAGCTACATATTTTCTGTTCATCTAACTCTTGGCAAGTAAGCAGATAAGTGTATTTCCCCAAATGTTGAACTACTATTTTTCTTTTTTAATCAGAAAAAGAGTTCAACGTGCAAAAGTACAATGTGTGACTATGGTGCAAATCTGCACAATAACTGAGGAAAGTAACAGTAATATGAGTAAAGCACAATACAACATAATACTGCACCTTTAGATGGGTAAAAGGCAAAAGTACATCTCTCTCCAAGGACAAAAACAGAGGGATGCTTATTTAGTTTTTCATCTGTTTTGATAAAGCAATCTACGTTTGTGGAAGGCAATTAAGTTTTGTAATGCGTCAGGATGCATTGCAAGTGTCCTCAGACAAATATCTGCAGCGCGGCTCAAGCCCACCCCCATGATGAGACTTCAGTCCAGTTGGGGAGAGTGATGTGGTTCAACTGTGGTTGGATGGCTGGCTGGTTGGCCGGTCAGGCTACACTGGAATGCGGGGTCTTTTGTTTGTCTGAGAGAGGAGTGGGTCAGGGGGAGAATGCCATTGATGATTGCAGAGAGGAAGAATGAACCTCCAGGAAGTGTTCGCTCTCTCTCTCTCTCTCTCTCTCCCTCTCTCTCTCACCCGCTCCCCCACTCTCCCACTCTCATTCTCTCTCCCTCTCTCTGTCTCTCTTTCTCTATCTCTCTCTGTGTGTGAGAACCTTCACCGTGCCGAGCCTCTCTCTCTGAGGCCACGGTCCCCAGGCACAACCACTGCTTTGTCTTGCCCTGTGAACACACACCCCTCCTCTACTGGGCGCCTACGTTTGCCAGGGCCAGTGAAACACAGGGCCACTGCTCCTATTCTTATCCACATCGCTGCCCCTGCATGGATGGTGTGTGTGTGTGTGTGTGTGTGTCAGTGCTGAATGGTAATTTGTTTTTCATGTGACACATCAGACACTTCAATATAAACATTTATATATTTATTATAGTTTACAGGTGTTTCGTCATAAGCAAGAGGTCACTCATCATTTTGTTTCTGTTTTTAATGCATTACTACCTACGAGCATCCAATTAACCAAATAAAGGCAGTTTTTATTTCGAGACCATGACACTGTCTTGCTCATGATCATCTGGACATGATCTGAGTGCAGAGATCCACTCTCAGTAAGGGTAACAGCCGGACTAAAAATGGAATAAAGCAGTAAGTGGATAAGAATCTAGCCGGTGGCCCCTTCCGACCAGTGGCTGCCGCCTCCCGTCACATTGCTCATTCCCCTCTGTGTCAGAAGGCTGTGAGGAGCTGCAAATGGCCCTTTCAAAACACACGACAGCTGGAACACAGGGCAAAGGTGACCGAGGCAGTTGGGGGAGCACAGGGAGGGACAGGAGGAGGCAAGAGAAGGGGAGGGAGGGAGTGGGGGGCACGAGATGAGCAGCTGCAACCTCAAGCCCCTGTTTCTCCACTGTGCCACAATCTCTAGCTTTAACAATTACAGAACAGACTCAGAGGAGTGTGGGTTTTTTTTCTTTCAATATTGTCTCAAAAACTTAAACTAAGAATGCCTTTTTTTTTTTTTTTAACTTCTGTTCTCAGAAATCACCCTTCCTGTCCTAAGACGATTTGAGCTAAAGAAAACACAGTGAGGACTTGGTGTGTTCTGGAAAAAACAAAGGCACTGGGTGATTTGGTGCCAGGGAATTCCACAACCCAAAGCAGGATTAGAGAGAACAGTCCTTAAAAGTTCCCAAAAGACCACTGACCCTCTAAATCACAAAGCGTGATTTACAATTCTTTTATAGGTTTGGATAACCTCCACAAATACCAATTCTTTGTGACAAAAAAAGGTGTTTCTTTTTTTTCAACCACAGCAGATGGAAAAAAAAAAAAAAGACAAAAAAACCTCTGGCAACCTTTTTGGGAGGCTTGTTAAATTTACCAAACGTTACTTACAAACTTTAGAAATCCCATTATCTTCATACTTCCGAGAAAAGCAAATAGTTATCAAATAACACATTTAATTGCAAATTCTAAAGATTATCTTCATAAAAATAACAAATATCATCTAAAACTGTGTTTCAGTTGTTTCACTTGTCTACTTCCTTCCTTTTGCCCTACTTCAGGATTGAACACACTGAAAAGTCCCCTCCCCCCACCCCCCCACCCCCCCACCCCCCCCCCCTGTCCACGGGACAGGTGTTTTAATAAGACAGCCAATTGATGTTCCCAGTGTACTCTGCTACTTGCTGCCGCTGTGTGAATTCACGGAGTAGTACCGAACTTATTGTGGCCGCGCGATATCGCGAGACTTGTGCCATTATCAACCTGCTTGACACACAGCAGCGCTGAGTGCAGCCTGCCTTGCCAGGGTCGGACTGGAGCTCAAGAAACGACAAGAAGCGAACATCTGGCCGCACATCATGAAAGGAAATCGGGGGTTTTAGGCAAAAAGACGACGAAGTGGGCGGAAGTAAATGTAAGTAGAGTGTTTTTTGTGCTTTGAAACGTAGAAAGCGAAAGTTAAAGAGTGTCCCCTCGCCGCTTCGTTCAGTGCAGTTGGCTTTTGCTGCGAGTTCCTCTGCTGTTTAAAAGGATCCCAGTAATGCGTTTCCCAACACGGACATGGAGCTCGGTTTACTGCGCCCGTGGCCCTCCGATCTCCTACTTAACACTTTTCTTTTTCTTAAAAAAGAAAAAAACAATCTTAACTTCTGTGCGCAAAATTTCCACACATGCACAGCGTCCTCGGTGGCATCAAACTTAAATATTCAATTCACTGGAGTTTTCTTTTTTCCCTTCTTTTTCTTTGCCATCTGCCTTTTCTGTTTTGAATTAACCCTTTTAAAAAAAAATACCCCACAGCTGTGTGCGAGTGTGCGTGTGTGTGTGTGAGTGTGTGAGTGTGTGTGTGTGATGAGTGCGTAAAAGGAGCCACAAAGCGTTTTATCTTCATCCGCGGTTATCGAGTGCAGTTTTCTGTGGTGATATATAACCCGAATGATAAAGGAAAAAGTTAGAAATTCGATGTAATCGTGTATCACTCATAGATCCGCTCAGTTTTGTAAGTTGTGTGTGTCTTCTTTTCTTTTTTTTTCTTTTTTTTTTTGTTGCACTGCGTAGCCCAGAGTTAACATATGGCATAAAGGGGAGCACAGCTGGAGGTAGCGTTTCCATTGCGGTGATGTCAGAGCAGCTGACTCCACAGCTTGCAGTGTAATTAGCAAACAGAGCAGCAGTTTACTCACTCCGCACTGCTCTTATTTTTTCACGCTAGCCTCCCTCCCCGATGGACGAGTGCTATCATTCCCAGCCACACTTGCTTGTTCCGTAAACACCGCTGTTTTGTGTGCGTTTGGAAACGCACCGGCGCGTCGCTATTCGCTAAATTTTGGGAAGCGCAAGAAGTAAGCTGACCGCCACCGACCCGACTACGTCGGAGCATTTGGATCCGTGGATCCGTTTACACCCGTGATAGACATGGGTGGGTGAGCGCAGCTCAGCGTGCCCCTGCATCACTGGAAAGAATGTAGGATATATGTTCTCAAGTTGGATAAAGTCGTTGATGGAGACATTTAGGTACACTTTAAACCTCTCTGAATTAAGTTTTAACATTGAGGGTGATTTTATGAACTTGTATTTAAGAGCACGGCGGGTTTAAGGTCATGTATGTTTGCTGACACTTTGAAATCATTTGCGTTATTTGGGCTGAAGTTATTATTTCTCACATTCTTTAATTTCACGTTTTTTTGGTTACTTCGTGTTTGCCTCTGACATGCGACCGCAGCTCGGCTGTGTCCTCCATTTCGCTCAACCAGTATCCTGTTTTTCCTGTTTTTCATCAGGTTATGAAGGAAGAATGGAGTTCCCAGACCATAGCCGCCAGTTGCTGCAGTGTCTGAGTCAGCAGCGTCACCAAGGTTTCCTCTGTGACTGCACTGTTCTTGTCGGGGAGGCTCGATTCAAAGCGCACAGAGCCGTGCTGGCCTCCTGCAGCATGTACTTCCATCTCTTCTACAGGGACCAGCTAGACAAAAGGGACGTTGTGCATCTCAACAGTGACATTGTGACAGCCCCTGCTTTCAGTCTGCTCCTTGAATTTATGTATGAGGGGAAGTTGGAATTCAGCACTCTGCCAGTGGAGGATGTCCTGGCAGCAGCCAGTTACCTCCACATGTATGATATAGTGAAAGTGTGTAAAGGCAAGCTGAAAGATAAGGAACTTTCCTCCCTGGATGAAAAGATGGGTGAGGGTTTGGGACTCAGCTGTCTGGACAGGGAAAATTCCTCAGATGGCGAGCTGCACAGTAAGCAGCTCATCCGGCGACAGCCCCAGACACCGTCTCAGGGGCTTCACAGGGCCCCCCTGGCAGAAGAGTTTGACATGGACAACAGCGAAGTCAGGCTGGCTGTCACAGATTGTGATAGGTCTGCACGGAGCAGGCAGAAGGCAAACGGTCACTCTGGCAGGTCCCCGGACCTTGTAAGTGTCAATTATGTGTCAGCAGAGGCCGAGCCCTGCGTCCAAACAGCTGGAAAAACAAAAGCTGATGTCAGTAGTTCCACCGTATCGCTGTCCCAGAGGTCCCGGGCTTCAGATGACATGGACTGTGCACTGGATTTGTCTTTCAAGCCTCTGTCTAGCAGAGATCCCTTACACCCCTCCTACGTCTCGGGACAGCTGGCCCTCGACAGCCAGCAGCAGGGCATTGAGCCACTTGTTAAAGACGAACACGACTTGCTGTCAGAGCAGGAGGACAGTGAGCCGACGAGCCCTGAGAGCCAGCGCTTTGGGAATAGTGCCAGGAGCTCAGTGGTGACAGGGTTCGCTGCCCTCTTCCCAGGCAACAACGGCTCCACAGCCGCCCTGCTCTCCCAGGAGGAGGACCTGATGGACGAGGAGGGGGAGGCCTGCAGAGGGAGGGAGGGCGCCCCAGGCAGGGAGTTAGAGGAGAGGAGGGGTAGGCTGCTGGGGGACAGCGAGGAGGAGGAGGAGGACGACTTGGCCTCTTCAGACATCTCCACCTCCAGCGGGGTGCTCCTGCCCCCGGGGCAACAGGTGTGTGTGTGCCCCCTCTGCAGTAAAGTCTTTCCCAGCCCCCACGTGCTGCAACTGCACCTCAGCTCACACTTCCGTGAAAAGGAAGGCGCTCGCTCCAAGCTGTCCCCCGATGGCTCGGTCCCCACCTGCTTGCAGTGCAACAAGACCTTCTCCTGCATGTACACCCTTAAGCGCCACGAGCGTACACACTCTGGCGAGAAGCCATACACCTGTGGCCAGTGTGGCAAGAGCTTCCAGTACTCCCATAACTTGAGTCGGCACGCTGTGGTTCACACACGTGAGAAGCCTCACGCTTGTAAGTGGTGTGAACGGCGCTTCACCCAGTCTGGGGACCTCTACCGCCACATCAGGAAGTTTCACTGTGGCCTTGTCAAGACTCTCGCCATTGGATAAAAACACCTCTCACCAGTGCCATGACATAAGACAGAATGTCTTTTCATACACTGAATACTACTTTTTCTATTACTGAACAATTTTTCCCATTAGTGTACACATGTCTGCAGATTGTTGGAGACATATCTTTTGGATTCTACCCCATGTGGCATTTTTCAAGTTAAAGATGTAGCAACTTTAAGACTGGATCCGTTTTCTGTGCTGGACTGAGTCAGAGGCATAGATGCTGGTCGGAGGCAGACAGTTGAAGGTGCACAGGCTGTTAAGATAAACATGGGTGCTGTGAAACTCAAGCTGGATCTGTGTGGGCGAAGGTGAACAAATCAGATGATGCACTTGTTTGTTTCTGTCCTGTTTGTGTCAATCTGTCGTTGCGTTTATTTGAGGAGTATGTTTGCTGAAAGAAAAAGCATCCTATGTTCATACCCTCTGGGTAGATGGGTGATGGCTAATCCTAACATATGTTAATACAATCGTCAGAGTAGGTGAGACTTTGTGCACATGGGAGATCAGAACCGTCCGTGAGTAGCAATATATGATTTTTTTTTTTTTTAACTCCTACATTATAATTATTATTTATTATTTGGGATTTGTTTAGTCCTTAACAAAGTAAACTATCATAAGGCAGCAAAACTAATGAAGTTTGACTACTGGAAGTATGATTATTATGAGTTTTTGTTTGATTGAAACGAACCTGGTTAGATTTTTATGTTGTTTATAACAAGAGACAAGCAGACCATTATATCATCACATTTCTTTTTGCCTTGGGGAGAGTTACCAGCTCTTTAGTTGCTAATGTGAGGGAGCGTACATCGATGAAACGGCCATGTAATTGCTCCTTTAAAAACAAGTTGTATAATCAGAGGAGGGATGGAAAGTAGTTAAAAGCTAATGCCTGTAACACTGGTGCCTACTGAAGTTCTCAACACTTCACCTAGTGTACTTACTAAAAACAAGAATGAGATATATTGCCATGTGTTCTTGTCATATTCAGTGACTTTTTTTAAGGCCTTTTCAAAAATCTGGATTGCACTCCACATACCAGGTGGTAACAAAGGTAATGGTCTACACTGGAATGCCAACTGATCCACGAGTGTCCTTAATTGAATCATTTACAAGAATGTAATAAAAACTATGTAAATCAAGTTCTTGTCAATTAAATGTTCATTGACTCGTTTGGGTTTAAAGGCAGATAGGTGCCAGTAAATTACCTTGTTATTTCCTGGTATGGCGTAAAAGGCTACACTGACGCGGTGTTTAAGGCGAACCCTCAGCAGCCAGGGAGGGGGGAGAGCGGGAGACAGGTGGATGTTCAGTGCTTTGTCGGCGCTGTTTGTTCATCAAAGCTGTGTCATTCAGCTGAATCTACTGACTTTTCTTTCTTTTGAATTAACTTTTTTTTCATTTTTTTTTTTTCATATTATTGTATCTTCTTACTGTACGTGTGTATGTTACTACTGATGAAGCTGGAGCCTTTAGTGATGCTAAAGTCCTGGAGAGAATCTTCGGGCAGGAAATGCGTTTCTTCTGTCTGTTCACATAGATGCTATATGAATTCTTAACAGGGGGTGTAGCACTAAAAGTTCATGATATTTGTCTAATCTGTCCTGAGAAGACTTGATCAGAATTTATTTATTAGTTTGACTTGGTTCAGGGTTTACTGTAGGTGTAGTTCTTATTTCTATAAGCTTGAAAGACGTCGCGTCTTGCCTAGCAATTTTGGTACTCATTAACTGGTATTGGGGCTGTCTGTTTATTTCCTCTGTGCAAATCAAGTTACTGTAATTGTATTTTAATATACCGTGTAGAAACCTCTGCGAGAGATTTGTCACATGGAACATAGAGAAGCACTTGTTTTTAGCATGCATATAGTTCCAACACTATGTCTAGGCTGCTATTTCTTACTATTTGTATATTTAATGTAAATATATATTCTATTTATCAAACTGTTTTTGTTTCTCCGTGTTACAACACACGTAAGGTCGAGAGAGAGAGAGTCAGGTGTCTTATTAAGGCTGCAGTCTCTTAAAGTGTCACGTCTTCCCCGAGGAGTTTGATTCCTTTTTTCTGTATTCAAGGCTTGATTGGACTCCGCCTCACTACAAATCAGAGCGGTTAATACCGCTCCGGCTGCTGTTCTGCCACAGGAAACAGTTGTTCACAAGCACAGCCACACTGATACGGCATTGGCTACCTATAGAAATGAGACAATACAGGCATTGTCCCCCCCCAACCCCCCTCCAACCCACCACCACCAGGTCCCAGGTAGTTCTCAAGGGATCATTGTGTATCTCTCTCCTAGCTGTGGGGAGAAAAGCCAGTGCAAGTCTCTCTTTGCACTTTTCTGTATTGAATGGAGCCCTAGGAATGTGAGAAATGTATTTAGCAAAGGGAGACCAAGGAGACTGTAAACAGGTGTATTGTCTGGAGGCATCAAAGAACAGCCCCCCCTATCCCAGCATGCAGTAGATAAATGCTTCATTGTTCCTCTGCATGGAGGAGTACCACGGTGATTTGATTGCACATCTATCAAGAGAATATCAGAGTTTTGTTTTCAAAGTGCTAGATCGAGGAAAAGATTGCTGAGATTAACACGAAATATCTGGCAACTGTGACGACGGAGGTCAGATGTAGGTGCTGACTACCTGTGCGTTTCGGCACAAACACCCTGCGGTGTTCTTTTCTTTTGTCTTTTAAGTTAATCACCAAGACTTCTTTCAGGACACAAAAATGAATTCACATGTGATTTCTCAGCATTTGTCACGGTTTGTCAGCGTTTTTTAAGTGGAGAACGCCCAAGTCAAGAAGGAAACAAACCATTTCTCTCAGAATTACATGCAATATGTTTTCATCTACTCCCTGACCTGCACTCAGCAGTGGTGCACGAATGATCAAGGTTTGCTTGTAATTTTTCAAGAAATGTACTTTGGCTCCCTGTTTACTTGCACAAACACTCCTGTTGTTCACATGACAGGTTAATCACTCCAGTAAGTCATCAGAACAAATAGATATATTTCAGAGACATAGATGTTACGTAGTGTTAATAATGTATATTTCAATCCGAACCCACAGGAATGTAGATTTTGTCTGTTTTTTGTTTTGTTAAAGGAGTATTTCTTATGTGGTGCAAGTTAAAATCGCTTGATTCTCTAATGTACATGTGTACAGAGGTAGACAGACAAACAAACTAATGATATGTAAAGAATTTCTTTCTTTTTATTGTTTGCAGTCTTTATTTATACCTCCAGGATGATCACCAAATGTGCCTTGTAGACACACGAATAGGTGTTGCATCTGGAGAAGGCCTTTTTCTATACTGTACATTTTTGCCCTTGACTGCGGTGTCAAAGTTCACATCACAGCAACAGTGGCCCACTGATGTGAAACAATTCACAGCTGTTGTTCCTGTTTTTTCTATCATATCAAAAATGTTAAACCAGACAAACTAAAAGTTTGAAGTCCATTTTTTTTTTTTTTTGCTGCTTTGCAAGAGATTACATCGGCGTTCTGAGATTTATTTGACCATTTTTTGTTTGTGACTAAATCTGTTTTTGGATGTGTTCAACTGAAGACAAGCAATTTTATGTTTTGGCTTTTAGAAGCCAGCGCTACTGGGAACTAACAGTCTGTTCCTCAGTTACTGTCACTGTTGAATGTGAAACTGAGATTTTTGATTGTTGACTTCTATGGAAACAGTGCTACTCTGACCGAGGGCTATGTTTGCCTAACTCATGCTGTATGATCTTTTTAAGTCTAAAAACGACTTATATACTGATACTGGAATTTTGTCCTCTGCAGGTTACAACTGTGAAATTGTGTATAATCATGAGAAATATTTATTATTGCATTTGCTTCTTGTGCAACATTTGACTGTCTCCGTTTTAATTTGGTAAAAAAAAAAAAGAAAGAAAAAAGCTTCTAAATGTCAAACGAAAATCTTTTTAATAGAATTTGTAGAAGTGCCATTAGAATTTAATATAATTTTTTAATAAGAAAGGTATATTTTATAGTAATCAATTGCTTCAGTGTTAGTGGTGTAGAGATTAGAGGACAATCTTTATGCAGAATTGACATTGCTTAGATATTGAGGCAATTTACTTTGATCTATAACTTGTATGTGCATTTTCTTTGTTTGCGCTTTTGGAGTGTGCTTGTGTGTGTGTGCTGTGGAAATGTGACAATCTTGATTTAGGTCTTTATTAAGATTATGCATAGAATTAAATGGAACAACTTTCTTTGTTTGTGTGGATTTCATTCATTTACAACTTCCTATTTTTTTCCCCCCACTCTCACACTAGTTTGCCACCGCAGTAGTTTATTTCGGGTCATATGTCATTATCAGACACATATAATCCTCAGTACAGGAGAATAACCTGAGAATATTATAGAAGAGCCCTTGTCTAACACACAGCAGCAACAATCGGGCAGACAGTGTGTGTGGGCAGCATTGCAATGTGTACAGAGACAACAGAATGTGATAATACTGCTGGTCTTACAGGCCCCATCCCTCTGAAACCATAAACTGAGCTCAAGGACGGAGCAATTTCAAGACAGGCTCCCATTGTTCCTGACCTGTTGCCAATACTCTCCAAAGGAGATAAACCTGGGATAACAAAGCCGGTTGAATTTGTCATGTAATTATTACTTAAACCCAACTTCATTAAATCGGCTTCAACAAACTTATCTACAAACACACACACATCTTTTTCTTCATAAACAAATATGTACCGAATGTGTGAGTGTGTCTAACTGAGGAACTTCATGCCAATTCACTAGACATTTTCAATGGCGAGAACTTTTAATTATTTCCCTGCTGCACCATGAAAGAAATCCAGCTGCTCTGCGACGTGATCCCAATGGGGATGTGCTCGGGTTCCCACCACCCTCCCCCCAATCCCAGCTCACCCATTCTGGGAACGCCATATAGACGTGGGCCGCATCCAACTGCCCCTGCCCCCCATCTATCCTACCTCCACCCCCGCGGCCCCTCAAACCACGGCCCCAAACCTCGCCCTCATCCCACCACTCTATTGTGTGCGTGGGTAGTAGTTCAGCCAGGCTATTGTCTGGCCCAGCTCCCCAGCACGTACTTTATGCACAAACAGACGACACAGCGGCGCTAGCCAGGCAGCTACAACATAAAGAAAACAATGTCCTCCCAAGATCATTCATAAACACCCTGAACAGCCCCAGCCAGCTCACAGTAAATAAGGGCCCTCTGCAATGCCGTGGCCACCTCACACTGTAAACATCCACAGCAGCAGGCCTCAGAGCGCTCACTGGCACCAACACCTCACATCTGCCTAACAGGATCCAGGGCTTAGACTGCCTGATGTGTGTGTGTGTGTGTGCGTGTCTGTGTGTGTGTGTTTCCTATGGACCAAAACCTTCACATGGAAAGTAGGGGCCATGTGATAGGGCTTAGCTGCAGGGTGACGAGCTGGGATATGTGCAGTGTAACTCGATGGTGTAATAAAACATTCCTCTCCGAGGCTCAAAGCCTGGCTCATTTGGCTGTGAGTGATTTTGTTTGTGTGTGTGTGTGTGTGTGTGTGTTTAGAGGTACTTGAGAGAAGTTGAGAGGAAAGTTGTAAGTGTCCACCACCTCAACAAGGCCAGCGGTGGGAGCCCTTGACCTCTGAAGGGACGGACTGCCAGGGACAGCTGGTGTGGCCTGTGTTTATTTATTTATTTCTTAACAAAAGACAGGTGGTCACACTTGAAAAGGGCACACAAACACAGTCACACATGCGCTTGTGTACAGACAATACACACACACACACACACATGGGTAGTTTTCTTTTTCTCTCTCCATATTAACACACATGCATATAGTTATCATCCACTTAATTTCAGAGGAGCCATTCTTTTGACTTTCAGAAAATCACACTGCTCCCAAGAATAAACAATAGTAATTTAATTCCCAATGAATAATCTAATAGTCTGGTGTGAAACCAAAAAAAAATCTCAACAAGTGACCATTATTGCCAGCTTGAAAGCCATACATCTGAAGCAGCGTTTAAGTTCTTCATCACAACCTGCAAAACCAAATCTGTGCAGTGCGAAGCAGATATCAATCGCTACAAGTGCATAAATACATATCAACTAGTGCTCTCATACTGGGTTTGCCTTTTTTGGAGTGGCTCGCCCTGACAGTGCCAAGACAGTGTGTCCTTGGTCCACTGTACAGCTGTCACTTACTCACACTCGTTGACGCATATTTATAGCAGCAGCATCACTGAGCTTGACGCTCGCCACACTCAGACCACAGCTGGTCCCCAAAAGAATGGGTGAAAGACAAAGCCACGTGCTCCCGCTGGCCGACTGCAGTTGGTCCTGTCTGGAGCGCTGTGGGTGATTATGTGGCCCCCGTCCTCCTCGCAGACACCCAGCCATACATGTACCAGGGAAAAGATGAGGGCCATTCGTGGGGTGGGGTGGATGGGGGTTGAGAGAAAGTACACCGTGACCTTTTTTTTTTTCTTTCTTTTTTTCTTTCGGGTGTCATGGATGGGGGTGTGCTGAAAACCATGGCAGCTGCATTCTCTTGTTTTGGGGGTACATAAACACAAACACATCACATCATTATCATCATTATTAACAGAGAGCAGAGGGGGAGAAGAGGCCAAGCATCAGCATCCTTCCCTCTACTGAGCCCACAATCAATATAGTAAAGATTTTGGACGACAGACAGGATTGTCCCATATCTAGTCTAATTACCTCCGCCAAGGAGGTTACGTTTTCACCCGCGTCTGTTCATTTGTCAGCAGGATTACACAGAAAGTAATGAGCAGATTTGCACTGAACTTGGTGGAGGGATGGAGCATGAACCAGGGAAGAAACCATTACATTTTGCAGCAGATCCGGATCATATACTAGGAATTAGAATTTTTTTCTCTGAAGTCTGGTGCATGTTGTTTGAGACTGCCTTGGCGGAGGTACGCGCTTTCTTACTGTCCTTTTAGTTGAAAATGTTTTTCACTCATAATTTTTCATCAAGCATCAAGACAGTGGAGACACATCACCACCAATATTAGCTGCTTTAAGTATTGAGGCAATAGCCTTGGGTCGATTGATCAAGCTGAAGGAACAGTGGTGAAAGGGGATATGAGTCATGAGATTGTATTCTTTGCAGAGAACACTCTTTTCTCTACTGTCATGCATTATATTATCCCTTTTTACCAAAGATCACTAAATCCAGGACTGATGCAATGATGGATCACAGGAAACCGTCTGAAACAACGGGACAATGACGTGATTTTTTTTTTTTTATGGTGCAAACAGAACTTCACATATTTCTCACAATGTTATTTAGATAATTAAAAAAACTCTTCTGTCAAACTCACTCATAGGTCGAAAAGCACATGGAGGATGCGCCGCTTGACACTGGTGCAGAAAATACTGATGACTAGGATCAAGTTTCTTTAACGGTATATATGTGCACATTTATATTTCAAAAACGAAGGACCAAAAATAAAGACAAATATCAAATTTGATGGAACTTCTGTATCTAATAGAGCTTTTGTTCTAATAATCCACTGAGGCTGCACATCACTAATATTTTCATTATCAGTGTATCTGTTGATTATCTTTAAAATTAGATTAGTTTAAAAAATTGCACAAATAATAAAAATGCCCATCACAAGTTCGAAGAGCCTCAGGTGACATTTCCAAATATCTTGTTTTGTTTCGCCCAATAGTTCAAAACCCAGAGATATTCAGTTTATAATGATTATAAACTGTGAAAATTCATAAATTCTGATATTTGACAGGCAAGAAATAGCAAATATCTGGCATTTAACCGATAAATGATTTTTTCCAGTAAATCTGTTCCAAATTAATTTTCTGTCGATCAACAAACTCTTTCATCAACTCTATTTGCTCATAATCCATCCACCAGATTTATAGTTATGAACAGCTATACAGGATTTCATAAGTGAATGAATAATTGAAGCAAAAATAGTACTGAAAACGTAAATGTCTCCCTTCCAAGTGTTTAATGTTCACCTCTTGAGTTCCTTAATGCCTTATCAAGAAATGTGCAGACAACTTGACGCCTTGCTCGCCAGCAGCTGTCTGTTCACTCAGCCAGAAATCAAGTGGTGCCCTCGGACACCAACTGCAGAGCTCCCCAAAGACCGGAGCCACAACTGGCCCACTGAGCAGGGGATGTGACTCAACAGCTCATAGGCACATTTGCAATAAGCTCCAGGAAGTGCACTCATCCAAGTTAATATCTCTAACACCATGCCATGTGATTGATTTCTATAAAGCAGCGCTGAGGACTTCTGCCACCAAGAACAATTACTCACAGTGTACAATACCTGACCCTGAAACCAATCATCATCAATGACGAGCTGCAGCCAAGAGAAGGTGAAGACTACATCGCAAGGTCATGTCCAGCAGGGATAATTGTTGCCAAAATGTCTAATGCAAAAGCCCATGGTTCTGTTCAAACCTCTGGGTCGTCTTGTTTTAATAAATAAATTTGATAGCAGATTCTCAAGGTCAGCGCAGAGTGGCTGCATTGGAATTTCATTATCATTGCCAAGCTGAGACAAAACTTTCATACTTCAACTCAAAGGTTGAGAAAGTGCCTCTTTAGAATAGTGGGATAAATTCATTCATCCACTGAGAAAATAGGGTTTGTGTATTACCATGAATGTGGCGCAGTCAGCGAGGAACTCAGAACCTAAGCTGAGTCCTTGAAGTGTGCTGCCATCTGCTGATGCAGCGACAACAAATGAAAACCGCTTTGTAACCTTCTAGGCAATTGATAGATTCAAATTTTGTTCAGACATCTTGTTTTTAAGTTGTGTAATAGTTAATGATTACAGTACTGTGCCCCTTGTGAAGTGAACATATAAATGACCATGTCTAAACATTTAGCTGAGTACAAAAATCTTTCAAGTTTATTTCAATTACTTTTGAAGTACATATATACAAGAATACATTTGGATCACATTAAAAAAAAAAAAAAAAAAAAAGATCAAAAAAAAAAAAAAATCACTGGTATAAAATGCAGTCTCAGTAATATCTCATGTGAGGCAACTACATACACAGTATGTTCAAGCTTAAACTCATGCTCCCTCCTGGTCCTCCTTTACACTGAGCAACTGCAGCAGAGCACTTCATCATATCGCCCACTGTAACTGTGGAAAAAACAAAATATTTAATATATCAACTGTACAGAAAACATCTTTAACTACTTTTGGACCCTTTACCGTTTAAAATGATTTCACACAAACTGAGTTTAGGTTTTAGTGTCTTACTCAATGGTACTTGGACATGTGGATAGAAGGAGCTGATAGAGATACTGGTGCAAAACATGATGTACAAAAGGAAATCAATTTGAAAACATTGTGCACAAATGCAAAACTTGAAATGATAATATACTGAAACTATGCTTTAATGTAGCTGTTCTATTGGGGCCCCAAGAAACAGTACTTACAAGGTAGCTTCATTCTAAACTCTTCATCTTTTAAGCATTGATGACTCTGCAGGCTTGAAAGACGAGTTTGCCTCTTCATACTCAAAAGATGAACAAGCAGCTATGTTGCTTTCCTGCTTCCTTCTGCTTTTTGTTCTCCGAAATTCACTTTTAGAACCCTGCAACTTACTGGAACTCCAGCCAAAGCTTATAAGAAACCAACAAGGTTCAGGGTTGAGTAGGTTCATTGTTTTGTCCTGTCTATTGATTTTTTTAAAGTGACTAATTTACTTCATGTCAAATACAATAAAACTATGGGACTTTTTTTGGTCCAGTAACATTGATGGACAACAAATACCTGCAGTACTGCAGTCCAGAATATATTTACCCACAGTATATAGTACAAGCACAAAAGAAATGCCTTTCACAGAACAGATGAAGAACAGCTTGTGTTGTATAAACACGTCTTTAATGCCAAAGAGAGTGCTTTTCCAACTGACACCTAATTAACCTCAGCATGCACAGTCTTTCTGTTTAGAGGAATCTAATGATACCTTGAAGTTGAGTTAGTTTAAAAAAAAAACAAAAACAAAAAACACTGGGGATGCACTGCAATGTTTATAAGGCCAATATTTTCCTGCCTGCATTAGCCGACAGATCATTTTAATGAGACATGAGACAAATTAATGTGCAGAAGAGGTGAAGCTTTGCAGACATGCCTAGTTTTTGAAATGTAAATTCTAAAGCTAATTTTGACCATTGTATTGATATAGATACTGATTTTAGTTCCATCAATGTTGAGGCGCTTTGGTAAATGGAGTGGGAAAATCAATAAAAATGTGACTTACTCTATGATGGTGCAGACAGAGCAGCAGTGGCTGGAGCAGCTTGAGCACTGACGAGTACAGGAGGAACACGCTGGACGGTCACATTGGGAGCATAGTGTCCTGGACCCCTGGCTCTTTTGACACACACAGCAGCCTGCAGGAGCCACTGGTGCACCTAGACGCAAAGCACACATCCTTATAGCACACTGGATGAGCATTTGGCAAAGCACTTCAGTTGAAAAAGTAACCAAACTGACCATTAAAAACTTGTGACAAGCCTGACATCTGCTGGTGAAAATCATAAACTGAACTAACCTCGGAGAACAGTCACTTATTATATTCTGGCCTTTACCCATTTTGAAAAGCTGCTCAAATTTCAGAAGAAATTCGCTTTCTTCTGTCAGTTTTGAAAGTAAAAACCCATGTGTGCTTTGTAGCCTGAAGAGATCCTTGTCACCCAATAAATTCATGAAAAGCCATGTGTTTGTGTTTCCTATGAATTACTTTAGGGGGGATGTCCTCAATGCTCATTATAGACAAGAGGAACCATTACAGCAACCAATAACTCTACACATGTGCATCTGGCCACATGAGTATTCTATTAACAGACATGAAAAATGTGTATTTACCCATTAATCATTAGTAAATATATGAGACTTGATCAAGGAAAAAGTTTGTCATTGTTAGCAACTGTAATCTCAAGTTCCATGAGATGTGTGAAATGTAAAATGTTTAATTTGTCCACTTTGTCAGTTGTTTGTGGGCAAGTACAACCTTTACTTGACATGGTTCATAAATTAGATTTACAAGGTTGTACGTTCCTGAGGACATGCACTCCTTTTGGTCTTTGTGAGGTTTAACTGGGGAGCGTGCCTCTGGTACTCCAAAGGATCCACTTTCATTGTTTCTGTCAGCATGTTTTAGAACGCCCTGCTGCTACTTTGGGATGCAGCTCATAACACTTAGATTTCAAGCTCAGTCACCTCACTAATGTACTTCCATCAGTAGATGTCACTGTTTTCACATATTTGGACTTTGTTTAGTGTCAGTCTCTCCTTTAGTGTGAGTCCCACTGAGGTTTTTTTTCCATTTCAGTGACTGCATTCTGCCCTATTATAGTTTTTCCACAGCATGGTACCAGCTCAACTCACTGCTGGTATCAGGTACTTATTATATTCCTGCAGATAGTACCCTCTCAATGGAGTGTTGTTACTAAAGTGGAGACACACAAAGCTATTGTCATCTTCAACATGACACACACGACCAATGGAGGCCATCTAAGGGAGACCAAAAGAAGAAACATGTGCACCTCCTCAATTGATCAAGGTGTGCTTTTACAGGTTGCCCTACTACAAGCATAGCACAATAACTAACAGAAATGTGGCAGGCTACAATAAGTGGAGTGCAGTCGCTTCGTGATAACACAGTAGTGATGAGTCTCCCTGACCAATCAGTGGTCTGCAGTGTTTTCACATCACCTTTTAGTATCACCTCAGCTCGCTTGGTGGAGGTGATACCAAGACAAGTGTCAGGTACCTGGTACTATCCACAACTCAAAACTACAACAAGGCAAGTAGAGTTGAGTTGTGCTGAACTGGTGCCATGCAGTGGACAAGAGCTAACGTATTGTGGACCCTGGCAGGCTACTGTTTTTGTTTGTTGAAGCAGTCTCTTGCAGTGTAACTAGTGGATTATAAATTCGATGATGTTTTGTTTGACACAACAGAAATGATTTTCCATGCTGTCGTTCAGGGTTGCCATTTCTGGACTGTGTCTGTAGCCATCCTTTCACTTCGGGCTCACCTGGAGTGGCATTTGCTCTCGTCAGTCTCCCATCATGTCCAATCAGTGTCTGTCCTCTCAGCAGTGTCTGGCTGCATGCAGGTGTCTCAGCTTGTCCAGGTGGACGCGGGTCTGTGCACTTTTCCTCTCCCGTCCATATTTTGCCCATCACAGCCTTGGCACCGGTAAAAAGCAAGTTCTTTGTCTTTTCTGTGAGGAAAAAAAGACCCACTTGTGAGTGAAATTACATGTGACTAACTCAGCTGCAGCTGGCTGCCCAGGGGCTCCAAGGAAGCTGTTGTTTACGGCACATTAAAGCCAGTCTGATTGTACTGTAGTCTTACTGAGTTGGTTCAGAGGCCATTTGGCAGTAATGGCAAATAGACCGTGAATATCTTGTTCGACAGTTGATGTACTTCAGATTTTAAAAGTTAAAAGGCCAAACTAATGAGAGGACATGAATTGTACATGACTAGACGTTTCATGAACACGAACAAATGTACCAAAACTGAACAATACAACTGTTTAAAGGATGCATTTAGGAAATTTGTATCCAACGGTCGCTTCTCAGGCAACGCTAACAAACATTTGTCTGCACTGACGCAGCTGACATTACAACGCAGCGCTACATCCGCTAACAGGTACTTACCGTAGACTTCTTGCCTGTATTTGTTCCCAAACATGCCGTAACTATTCAACTCTTGTTGCCCGACATGTATCTTGTATTGAGAGGAGAAAGTTTCAGGAAAAGGACAGGCTCTTTTCGGCATTTTAGCAGCTAAAAAGGTCCAGCCGCGAACCCACAGGCTTCCACACTTGTTTGTTGCGGGAAAAAAGCAAGAGGCAACAAGGAGCCAATCACACGCATTCTTTATTGTCACGTGGAAGCTCAGAGCCAATCTGACAACTGCTCTGCTGTCACGTGATGTTTGGCCCGCCATAAAACTTCGCCCACATTATGCTGCCTTCACGGGCTGTGGTGAAAATTATATTTTCTAATTTTCAATTTCAGCATTCAATAGCTGGTAGAAGGAAAAGTGTACATTTTCTCATCATATTGATTTTGACTAAATTAGTGGACATATATGAGATTTTTTTTTCTTATGATTTAAATTACTTACAGTAATGATAAATACAGTCACAATACACACAAAGCCAACAGAGTATGCTTTATGGACTATTGGATCAACTGATCATGTTTACTTTACAGACAAGCTGAGCTCCAAAAAATCAAAACAGTGATTAATGACCTGCAGAGTGACCACCATGGATTTATTAACTTTTATTTGAAAACATTTGTGCTGGTTTAATTGGTGACATGGTTACAAATTGACGCTTGTGGTATATTTAAATCTAATAATTGTATTAATAAAAGTAGTAAAAGTTTTTTGGCTGCAACAAAACAAACATAACCAACACTGCTAGATGTTTTTTTTTTTATTAACTAATGAGGAGGAGATAATTTTAGGTGATGAAAAGATGCCACTCATGCCACATTGTCTGTGCGTCCATCAAAGGGAGGTGAAGGTTTCCCTTTAGAACATCTGGATCATGCACTCTCTGGACTTTCCAACACCAACCCACTTGACTAAAGAGAGAGAGAAAGAAAGAAACAGAGAAAGAATATAAAAGTGGACAAAACTGTACAACTCATAACTAAGGCTATTTCTGATAAGTGAAATAGTACCACCTAATGGATATCATGCAATGTCTGCATTACTGTTTATTTTGGTTTGGAGGCATTAAGGGCTGACAACAGTTTTCAGGATTCTTTTGCATTTGTTGGTGTTGATGGTTATTTTGCGTGAAACATACTGGGAACTCCAATGTGGTTCTCAATGAAGCGGATGTAGTTTTGTGCCTTGGCTGGGAGGTCGTTCCACTTCCTGGCTGCAGACGTGTCCGTCTTCCAACCAGGGAAGGTCTCATATTCAACTTCCACTTTTTGCAAAACGTCCATGTTGGCTGGTTGGTTAATAGAAATCAATTGTTAACAATCTTCAAATCAATGCTGGGTCTTGACAGCCACTCCCACTCAAAAGTGAACAAATCAGGTATATGGACTTGTGAGTCTTTTTCTGCATGTGGTTTCTTCTTTTAAATTACCTGGGAAATGGGGAATTCTTTTTCCATTGAGTTTATAGGCGACTCCCACTTTAATTTCATCCAACACATCCAGAATGTCAAGTTTTGTCAACGCAATGCTGCAAGGAAAGTACCATGTCATTGGTGAGCTGCATAATATGTGCTGTTTCTCATTTTATGGTGGTGCAGGAAATGTGATTCAGTATAAAAAAACATAACCACAAAACACCTAATGACTTTCTTAAAGTGCGCTAGCCACTCACGCTGTGAAGCCATTGATCATATGAGCGTATCTGACGATGACAAGATCCAACCAGCCGCAACGTCGCTTCCTTCCTGTGGTTACACCCACCTCATGACCTCTCGTTTGCAGCAGCTCTCCTACTGCCTGAAAACCGGAAAAAACATCCTTACCTGTTCGTTTATCATTCATGAACTTAAAACGATGTAAGGCATTTAATAAATCCTACAGGAATCTAAAAATACACAATCACTAATTATGGAAAGAGTTAAGTACAATAAAACATCACATTGGCTGGGAGATAAATGCCTATGTCCCTATGGTCAGTTCCTGTGACAAGTAACATAACCCCTGCACACACAGTAAATATATCCTGAACCCGGGCTCTGGCCCTAAATTTATCCCTGTGAACATGTGACCTGCACAAGAGGTAAAGAGTGTTTGAGCCCGTCTCTCACAAAATTTGACAGCTGCACTCGGCCAGCAAACACAAACCCTCCCCTCTCCTCCGCCAGCCCTGCTGTCTGTGTGTCAGCTTCATTATCACAAACAAACTGTACGTGTCAAGCTCAGTGTCAGAGAGTTACATAACAAGCCTTGTGTCTCTGCTTCCACCACCAGTGAAGCAAATAAGTCATGTGACAACATGTGGCTTGCACGCTTTAATACTCCCAGTAATTTACTCAAGTAACATCTAGCACTTACATTGAGTTGTTCTGTGGGGAACGCTCCGATTCCCACCCTCGTGGTGTAGGCCTTTGCTACACCAAACACATCACCAATATTCAGAGGAGGGATGCCGAGACCTGTGCATGCCCCGCCCACAGTGCAGTTTGATGATGTCACAAAAGGATAAGTGCCTAAAGAGAAAAAAATAATGTTATTATAGCACAGACTCCTTCCCAGATCCACAAAAGCACATGCATGTTTCGAAAAGTCACAAATAAAATTATATCCAAAACCGTTTTGTTGATGCTGACCCTACCAAAGTCAATGTCAAGCAGAGCAGCATTGGCCCCTTCAACCAGAATTTTCTTTGGAGATCCATGAAGAGCTTCGTACATGTAATAGACCCCATCTCTCACCATCGGCCGCAATCTCTCAGCGTATTCCTGCAAGAAACACGAAAGCAGAGATTTTTTTCTGTTTTGTTGTTGGAGGAACGATGACGATAAATCATCCCTCAATTATCAGTCTCTACCTTGAGTTTTTTCAGTTGGTCATCGACGTCGACCGTCAATGCTGGATACATGGACTGGTACTGGTGGACAAGGTTCTTGAATCTGGAAGACAAGAAAGTCATGACTCCTTTCACAAACCTGCATGGCATTAGTTTAACCTTATTTTCCATTTTCCTCTCATTCCTACTTGGTAGAGAAGTCCTTAAAGTCGCCCAGGAGGTCACATACACGTAGGCCAGTGCGAGATGCTTTGCTAGAATATGCAGGTCCAATGCCCTTCTTGGTTGTTCCAATGCTGTCAATATAAAACAGGGGGATTACTGATTTGTAATATTTTGTGTATTTCTTATCTTTTGGCAAAATTGTGGACGATCTGGCTCATTCTGAACCCTCCACCGCTATTGCTGCCTTCCCTACTCTTACTTCTTTCCTTCTTGTGCTTGTCTTTCAGTTTCCTGTAAGCCATCGACAACCTGGTGGAAATCAAACACTGCAGAGAGACAGCAAACAAATCAATAAAACCCAACCTTCGCACACTTAACAGTATCTGATTTAAACAGACTGTGCATATTTGAATCAAGCAAACCTCTATAAACAAGTGCATAAACTGTACATACCAAGGTGAGCTCTGTCAGAGACAATGAGTCTCTTCTCCCAGCCTTTCAGACCTGGTCAGAGAACAGAAATCACATCTATGTGAGTGCGCACTAATCTAATGTTACATTAGTGCATTACATGTAAAGTGTATTATTTCCTTAAAATACCTTTCTTTTCATTTTTGTCGCCTTCCTCAAACAGGCCAGGTAGATGTATGACCACTCCATTACCTACAAGAGCAAAGGAAGAGTTGACAGTAGACTAAGAGTAATACTTTTATGATGTTCTCTCTATAAAGAGTAAAGATTGAAGCCTTTACCAATGAGTGATATGCTTTTGGGGTTGATGATTCCACTTGGGAGAAGGTGGAAGTCGTACTCCTTGCCATCCACTACCACCGTGTGTCCTGCGTTGTTGCCTCCCTGTAAACCAAAGCAGTGCACACACTATGACCATCTGGTACAGTCAGTGTTTTGGTGACAATATAACCAAATACAGCATGATGTTAACACCCAGGACCACCTGAGTGGATTCAGCCACATGCACATGTCTCGTCTTATTTTCGTGAGACGGTGATAAGCCACCCTCTTCCCAATTCACCAAGCTTTTCCAGCACCTATTTTAACAGACTTAGCTGGCGCTGGTGGACCCTCCACTCTAAGACCTGGCCTTCTCACGTATCAAGCCACCCTGAGAATGTGACCTCGCTCCAACCCGGTGGGTGGGGCTCTCAAGCCCCCAGAACACAGGGTGCCAGTCCTGTCAGTAGAGTAAGTACAACACAGCAACTGTTGGCAGGTTTCACTGAGTGTCCGTTCCCATGCTGGAGTGACCTCTGATTTCTGACCCAAGTGTTATGTTTCTGTTGCAAGTGGGCGGACCCTGAACTGTCTGGGGTTGTTTTTATTGTGAATTTAATGCAAATCTCAAATTAAATTTTGTGATCAGGCAGGCAAAGCAACTTTACACCAGCTTCAGAAGTTTGCATGAGAATTAACAGAGAATTCAAGCTTGCCAGTTGTACTTGTTAACACTAAAACTATCTGCAAAAAAGTATCTGCAAAACGTTTTCAAATGTGGATTGAACGACAGTTCATCTAATCCATCATTTGAATCAACGGTCAATATGGCTTATAGAAATAGTCAAAAAGGTTTCCAAGCTAATAGGGCCGCACATGCAAGTTTGTTTTCTCAAGTGTTTTCACTCTGGGCACCTGTTGCTCTCCACCAGGCCGCCACTACACTGATAGCTTCCACTGTAAAGGTTATGAATTCATATGTAAAAAAAAGAAAAAGAAAAAGGCATTCAGCATTAATCCAAGGACACGCCCCTGTGGACGCTTGGCTGAAATCGACGAATCCCAACATTTACCTGACACCTGCAGACAACGTCAGCCTCGGTCGCCAATAAGTCCACGACTTTTCCTTTGCCCTCATCTCCCCACTGCGCGCCGAGCACCACCGTCACTTTGTTCCCCACGTCGTTGCGCGATCGCTTCTGCCCGGTCGCGGCGGGTTGACTCGTGTTTTTGTGGTCTTTCGCCGACCAGGTTAGCGACATGATGGTGCTGGCTCTAGTCTGTCCGCCTCAAGAAGACTAAACCGTCTCCAAGAGTGGCATTGCCATATCTGTAACTTCATAGCCGATGATGTCAGAGCCAGACGCGCTCATGCTCATCCACACACACACACACACACACACACACACACACACACACACACACACACACACACACACACACACACACACACACGCGCGCAGGAGTGCGTCGCTGTGCTCGGGCTGCTTGTCTCTAAGGCTACGGAAAATACAGGCGTCACACAACAGTAACCGGGTTGCATGAGTGTAGATACACCTATTAAAAAGCCTGTTGTAACTTTCACAGTGTGTAGCCTGCACAATAAGGCTTTTCTAATTGAATTTGTTGCCCCATTACCGCCATCTGTCTGAACAGGTTGATAAGAACAACTGAACAGTAAATTTACTTTTATTAAAATTGACTTAACATTAAAAGTTACAATCCATTATATGCTGTCCTTATATTTCCTGTTAGAGATTATCTGAATAATATATAAAGAAATTAAGACATTATTCAAAGCAACTTCAATATTAGATGTGTTACATTAAATATCTTGCACCAAACACTGCATCTTCCTTTCCAAAGGTGCTGAAAGGTAAATAAAGCTTAAAACACATCCAATGCATATTACAACAATTATACAAAAAAAAAACATACAAAGCATATTCTCTACTTTTTTGAACAGTTCTGAATCAAAAGCACTCATATACACAAAGACTACAATTCATTTACATAAAGTGACATGTTTACATCCATTCTGTGAAGGTCCCAGCCTTTTAGATGCATTACCTCTTCTTGGTCTGGAAAAACAAATCATTGCAAAAGGAAGACTTCTGCATCCTCCTGAAGGAGTCAATATTCATGTAGTCTCACAAAATAAAATACACTGTAGTCCTTCCAGTTCAGAACTCCTCTGTGAAGTTAAGATTTTCTTTTTCCTCTTGATCTCCTTTTTCGGTCACCTAGGGAAACAAAGGCTAAAATGAATGGATAGAATCAAAATATATGAAAATAAAATACTTTAATATCTTTAAAATCATTATATTTAGAGCTAGATATAAAACTCAAAGGCAGAGAAATGTATTCACACGATACTTTGGCGTGCAAACATGACTACATCTGCTTTAAATTGTTCTTTTTAGATATAAAAACATTTTTAATACATTTACAGCACATGTATCTTTCATCAAAGTCAGATTAATAAAGCACACTTCACAGGAAGCACACAAGTGTGTTGTTAAACAATTAAAAAAACAAAAAACAGGCCCAGTTGAAGATTTAGGGAATGGACAAGAAAATATGGAAGGAGAAGACACAAAAGTGACAGCTTTCATGAGATAACTCAGTCCACGATGACTTCACGATGACGTCACAAACTGCAAGGCTGCTTGAGAACAGAACACTGATGTTAACTGTACCCATTAAATGCTATATATAGTAGTATTTTTAGAGTATTTGTCCCCAGGTTGAATAGACATTAGAATCACCTTAAGACACGTGCATTAGGGCAAATACTGTTAAGATTTTTGGCTTGACAACCACTGAGTTAAAGGGTTAAAAAAGGGAGCGAGTGTTAAAAAGCTGGACAACACAGACATATGACATCTAGATCCCAGTTAGATCAACAAATGAAGTGTTATTTGAGACAAAGTTTCGACGGTGATTGAGTTCATTAGGATGATGGTCCTGCTTACAGTTTGCCATCCCACCGATTTGACCTACCTCACTGCAACACACAGCCTTTTTTATGTTTAGTGTGTCCTTTCCCACTGTTACCTTGTGTGTCAGAGAGTCAAAACGGAAGAACAGAGCATTCAAACAAAACTGACCATAGATTTCAGTCCATTCAGTATTAAAATCTGCAAATCAAGTGCTACACACTGCAACCATACTCTTTAATAAAATGCATGTAATCATGCAAATCCCTTTAGGAACATATACTAAAATAGCCCATATATAAAATATAAAACGCAAAATGCAGTAAAAACAAAACAAATAAGGATTTCCCTTTAAGACACGTCAAGAGGCTAGCATTCCAAACATGGTGTTTATTGAAGTTGATGAATAGATTACCTTGGTTACTCTTCTTTTTGTTTCGTTTAAAGAGGCTCTGCTGTTTCTTTGGTTCGGGCTTTAGGGATGGAGGCATTTCTTCAGATACTGATGGCAGATCCTCTGGTTCCTGTCCATCCGGGACGTCACACCCCTCAATGTCCTCACTGAGAGCGGTCACATTGCTTTTAGGGTCCGAATACTTGTGACTCACAACCTCATCTCGGGTGTGCGTTTTTGTACTAATGGATTCTCGCTCTTCTCCGCCCTTCTCTCGTCCTACAGTCTCTGTTAAATGGGTTATTTTATTACTAGTTTTACCTTTCCCATCTCCCATTATATTGCTTTCACTACTCTGTGTCACATTCGTGTCTGTCTTAGGTAAAGGACACTCCTTGATCTGAACATTCACACTAATGTCTGCTGGTTGCTCATGGTTCGGCTTCTCAGGTAGCAGGCTGGAAGTGCTGTCTAACACAGCGTCTAAAAGGTCCGAATCTGAGAGCGAGGATGGACTGAGGACGCTGGTCTCAGTTGAATCTAATGAGAAGCCGTTTGTGGTGAGAGATGGTTGCTGTTCCCCTTCAACCTGAGGCAGAGGTCGTGTCATATCTAGGGATGGGTTCTCCGGGTGTTGACCCTTCTGCAGCGACACAGGTCTTTCCAGGGGTGCCTGTGTCGTCACGGCTGGCTCCCCTGGGAATGTGTTGGGAGCTGCAGCTGGTCCGTCTGGCACGGCACTCTGCGGCGCTGGCGGAGTCCCTTCTGATGGGCTGATGAAACCGTTCACCTCGCCTGTGCTGGCCTGGTGACCCTCTGTCTGGGATTTGGTGGGAGCGGAAATGGTGGCTATTTCTGCGGCTTCTTCGTCGGCAGGCTTCACACTTGATCCTGAGGGGGAGAAGCAGATAGTAGAGGCATGGAAGGCATACATTAAGACAATTACTATTTTTGAAATGGGATGGTGTTTTTGGAGTGAGCCGGAATGCATGACAGTAAAAGGCTCTGCATGAAAACGAAGGCTAAGGTCGCTCGACAAAGCAGCAAAGCGATGGAGCCAAAATAGCAAGATGTGGTTGGTGTTAAAGCACATATAAAAACGAGCCCTAGATAAAGCAGCGAGGCTGTTTTGTGGCTCGCAGTTAAGTGGCTCAGGAGCGGAGCTGGGAACTGCGGATGGGGGCCACAGCCTCTTGTCCTTACCAGGTGGGCAGGTATCGCTACGCATTTCACTAGAAGGGAGGCTTTCCGAATCGCACCTTGGCCTGGTCTTTCTTAGGCTGAAACCTTTCCTGATATCTGCCAGGAGGTGGTCGATGATGCAGCCGTCGTTCGGCGGCAAGACGCCTTTCCTAACTGGAAAAAGAGGTGTAAAAATTCAAACCCAAACTCTATTGCTATTCAAATGTCACCTTGGTGAGGGATTTTCTACTGCAGTGAAAGAAACGAAGGTCGTTCTCTCTCTTACTTATTTTTCCATTCTCTCCCTTCTGTCTCTTGGACTCTTCCTCTGCCAGCTGCTGCTTTCTCTTCTCAGCCTTGGCCGCCTGCTCTTTTCTGGTTTTGTTTTCCTGTTATCATGAAAGAAAGGATGTCACTCACTGCCAAGTACAAAATGTACATAGCAATCTGTTTTTGTAGCATTTGGGGCAGAAACATATCAACATTTTCGAGTTTCTCACAGTATATCGATACCCATGATCCAAAGACAACAGCACCCCCATACGCAAGAGGATGGGGCGTAACAGCAACAAAGTATCTCCCCTGACCTTCAGTGCCTTGATGAAAAGTTCTCGAAAAGTCCTCATGGTTCCAAAGAGTTCCTCAAGCGACAGCTTGTTCGCATCCTCGCATAAGTAGACAGCCAGCTCACTCTTCTGCTTATCGATCTCAGTGAACCTTTCACTTAAAGCTTGACATGCCTCTCGACTTCCCTGGAACAACGAAAAAGGGGGGGAAAAAAGAGGCATTTAGGATGTTGATCCAGTTGCCCAAAACATTTTCAACTTTTTTTTTAGATTCTATTTGTAGAGAAAGCACAGATCATCATCTTACATCCAGAACTTTTGCGTATTGCTCCTTCACCTCCTCCACGGAGTTGGACACCTTCTTGGCAGTCTCATTCAGTCGTTTCAGTAAGGCACTGGCTTCTGACTGAACAGAGTCCAGATTAACTCTGAGGACAAAGTGTTAAACCTTTTGTTACATGTCTGTTAAAAAGGTCATGGAGAACATGAGCTGGAGTACACGTGAAAGGTTTCTGTACCCTGCTGCTTTTTGACAGATCTCGATATCGTCTGGCAGCGCCAACAGCTCCGGGTGGTTTGCCTCTGCCTCCTTTGGAAAATAAGCCACACAGTGGAGTAATTAAACAGGTTATTGGCTGAGACGGGGGGGGGGGGGGGGGGGGGGGGCAGTTACGGCAGCTGTGAACCAGTTTGTGTACCTCCAAGATGTGATGAAGAAGCGTTATGCGGCTCTTGTTGGCCTTGGTCTCTGTGAGCTTGAGCAGAGAGCTGATCTTGAACCCCTCTGCGTTCCCTGTGTGACTTCCCTGGAAGTAGACCGATGATTAAACATGCAAGCTCTGTCTAAATGTCAGATCGGGTAAAATATAAATGAGAGGATCTCTGCGGTTCTTACATAGTTGAGGAAATTTCCAACGTTAAGGATGAGCCTGCAGAAATTGGGCATGAGTGTGCTCACTTTGAGAGCTGCGAAAACAGTTATTTCTGGTTAATTCTACTGGAAATGAGTCATTTATAAATACCATTTGTTATTTCAGCAAAACACAGCTGAAGACCTTTGGTTTACTTACACTGGCAGGCCTCCTCCACCAGCTTGACTTTAGGTTTGAGCATGTCCAGCACTGATGAAGTCTCCTCGCACAACAACATGCACTCAATCCTCAACTGGTAACTGCGAGCAAGAGACAAGCGAACAAGAGCAAAGTGAGCACTGAGCCAATTATGGCAGCACTGGGATATGGGATATTGAGAATATCATGTACACAGCACGCACATAATTCATCAACAAGAACTGGAGATGAAAGTTACCATGGCACAGTGAGGAGGGAGGTGTAGAAGCGGTCAACATTTGCCAACTTGTCTTTTTCTCCTTGGAAGGACTTCAAATTTTCAATCTATGGGCACAAGACAGTGACTCAGACATGCAATGTTATTTTCAAGTGTGCATCAATTTTTATAGTTGGAGTATGCAGAGGTGTTACCACGCACCTCGTGCTTCTCTGGTAGAAGCTTTAGAAGCTGTTTTAGCACCTCTACATCAAACCTAGACCGGTCCCCGTTCTGAATCATGGCTACAAAGTCTTCATTTTTGCTGGACAGAAAATGTAAAATATTTAGTTGTAAAAGAGCCCCCCCCCCAAAAATAAAATATATATATATATATATATAAATATATAAAAACAGATGTGAAAATAATGGGTAATATCTCACCATTTGAACTGCTTTAGAAATATGTTCAAATTCAAGTTTTTCTTTGGATCAATGAATGTAATCTGTTGAAAAAAAGGGGGAGGAGGTAGAGAGGCATATTGATTATCCAGCTTTGATAATCGGGTGTGTTTGTTCTGAGCGCTACAGCTCTGAGGAGCAGTGTCGAGTGTTGACCAAGCACACCTCTTTAGGCTCCTTCTTGACAGGAGCAGCTGCCCCCTTGTCTTTGTGCTCGGTCACCGGGAGACAGAACAGCTGCTCAATACTGCTGTAGTCCGGCTCCCGAGGAGGCGGCTCTTTCTGAACCGAGGCCCACATGGAGTGACCATCTGCGTGTGTGTGGAGGAGAGAAAGTAACCTGTCATGAGCTCATGTGGTTCCGTTTTGTATCAACAACCCACCATGGCTGAAACTCAGGCTCAGGGGGATCATGCGCGACATCCACATTAAACTTAAACACCAAATTATGAACTATTGGTCTGTTGACCTTTCAGATGGAGAGCCATTTGTGTGCACATGTCCCCACTGCTGAGGTCTTTCCATAATAATGTTCTATTTAAACAAATAAAATGTCCTGAAGGGGTGAATACTGTTTTGATGGATTGATATGACAGATGGAGGGAACCAAGGGCAGATTGTAAAAATGATTCAAGCCTTCACAAGAATGTTTTATCAACTCACCAGTAACAGCACGGAGTTTCTGCCAGTTGAGCTTTTTCATCCTCAGGGTGGGACATCGGTTTCCCTTTTTGGGTGCGCTGCACCCCAGGGAGTAGCTACTCTGAGCCATTATCATGCCCGGGACAAGAGGAGGTGGAGGTGGCATGCCGGGTAAGGGAGGTGGTGGTGGGGGTCCGCCGCCCATCCCTGGTAGGAATGGCGGAGGAGGTGGAGGCGGTATGCCTGGACCGCAGGGTAGTGGTGGCGGAGGGGGCATGCCTGGTAAGGGAGGAGGAGGAGGTGGCGGTGGAGGTCCGCCAAGCCCTCCAGGTAGCGGTGGTGGTGGAGGAGGTGGCGGTGGGGGCGGACATTGGTTAGAAGGTTGGAGCAGGGGTCCGGTCATGCCAGGGGGTAGAGGAGGTGGCGGGGGTGGAGGTGGAGGAGCAGCAGCACAGAGTGGCTTCTGAGGGGAGGTTGTGCCTTTGTCCGGCTTGTCTGTGTCCAGATCCGTCTGCACAGCCTTGTCCACTCCGACCACCTGCCCGTCCACTTCATGCTGACCTTCACAGCTCTTTCCTTTGGAAAACATCAGCCGCTGCATGATCTTCTCACAGGACTCCATCTGAGCTGGAGCACAAATCCAAACACACAGACACACACAGACACAGAGAGACACACACACACACTGATGAACCACATCTGAAACGACTTGTCTCACTAAAACAAAAGCTTTCAGCCGTACTGTCACCAGCTACAAACAGCAGCCACACATTAATCACTGAGGAGGCCATTATCTAGCCATTAGCCTCTTCAGAGAGTTGACCTGTGGTGAATGTTTTGTTGCTTCAGTGCTGACTCACAGTCCTGGGCCAGCAGTATGGCTCTGTTAGCGATGGCCTCCAGAGCCAGCCAGATATCAGAGCGGCTCGGCCCCAGCACCAACAGTGTCTGCAGGATGGACAGCAGCTGGAGAGAGGCTGGAGAGCTGCTCACCTGCACACACGTGGACACACGCATATGTGCAAATCAGGAGGGTGTGTCATGTTTACATACCCAAGTCAAATAATGAGCCAGAGCCACAAAAAGTTAATCCAGATAATAAAAAGATATTTTTCTTCATTGTGGGACGTCTGTAACAAAATGTTCATTCATTCAATCTCCAATCTCTCTCTTACTGGACCATCTTAGTTCTTCACAGGAGATGATGAAGCCAGTCAGACGGTCAGTTCTCACCTTGTTGAAGAGTGTAGTGAAGACCTCCAGGTGATTACTCATGTCAATGCCCCCATACAAACGCAGCAGCTCCTCCTCATCTTCAGCCATTGCCTCTTCAAAAGCTTCACATTGAATAATCAAGTCTTCATCCTCCTGCTCCCTGCACACCACACACACACACACAGATCACTGATGGGGACACATCAACACATTTAAATGCCGTTTTCATTTGGGGAAAAAAAGAAAACGCAATGACAACCTTTGCACAAATTGCTGTCATTAATGGACACATTAATGGACACATTAATGACAGCAAGTCAATATTTATTTAATTTGTTACATAAAATCTGCTTTAAACATTCAGACAAAATGAAATGTGAACAACAGAAGGAAGGCTCACCTTAACTTTGGTAGAATATCAAGTAACTGAAGCCCTGCAAGACACCAATAAAACACAGATCTGAGTATGACAACACTTAATTATCAATTTTTAAGAAAGTTTATCCTAAAAAGGGGTCACACATGTCTTCACAGTGGCAAATAGTTAGGTGTAAGGAATTGGCAGGAGGTCACAGGTGAGCAATCACAAAAGAGGAGTGGCCAATCAGATAGCTAATTGATCCAAGGTGGTGGGTGGTGTTTTAGTGAATGTAGGAGGGTTTATATAGCTGCGAAGATCATGAACTGTATTTGTCAAACTGTCTCAAGTGTGGCGCTCTGCAGGCAGCGTGGTCGCTCAGTGGTTAACACTTGTGCCTCATAGGGTAAAGGTGCTTGGTTCAAATCTGGGTGATACAACCAGTCCGAAGTTAATACTGTTTTTTTCCTAGTACATACTGGTTATCTGCTGTAGAAAACACAGATGGATGGATGGTTAGTGAGTTTCATTCAGACGGCATATCACCAAAGTGTGATCTAATCAGTGTAGGAGTGATGACATTTTCTTTACACTTTCAGTAGTCACTAGTTATGTTGTAAAATGCATAGGTACACAATGCTGTCTACTCTTGAGGTTTGCTTAGTTCTCCAGCATTTTGTCACAGTGATAAGGAGGCCATTAGACCTATTCTTAGACAGACCCAGTGACAGAGATATTTGTAATAGAGCTCCTGCTGATGGCCTGCTTTCCCCTCCACATTCACTTTCAGCGCAGAGGGGAGACACTGTTGTGGTGACAATTGACCACAGTGTGACCTTGCTCATGATGTGACTCCAGACTCCTGATTAATTTTGAAATGGCAGCTGAACAGAGAACTCACCGATAAACTCCTTTCTCATCTTATCTCTCTGCCTGAGGTCGTCTGTCCCGAAGATGAGGGCATTGATGACACTGAGGAGTGTGACCATGTAAGGGACGTTATCTGTCGCCTGCAATTCGTTCATGATCACACTGAAGCGATACTGCTGCATCTTCAAGCCCTGAAGGGCAAAACAAGGTCAGTGTAGGTAATCAACTCTGAATCATTGAGGAGGACTGTTCTGCAATGATTATAATGCTTGTACACACAACCTGCCACTAGAGGGCACTGTTACAGGCTTTATTATTTAGACTGATGATCTAAGATCATGTGTTGTAGATCCTACAGCAACCTAACTTTTCAAAAAATGACTTAAATTTCACTACTTGCCTTGTAATGGTCTAGGGCATCCAGAGCCAGGCAGTGTCCATCTGTAGAGAACATGCTGAGGGCTGCAAGTAGGTCAAACACCTGCTTCTTCACCATGGTGTTGGAAGTGTCCAAGGCTGCGGAGCGTCATGATCGCACACATCAATACAGGTAGAATACTCATATTTCCCATATCATTCTTTTAAAGCAAACCTTTCTCTATCACTCTCTCTCTCTCTCTGACCTCCCCTGTCTAGACACAAGTGGGATGCTTTGTTTCACTGCCTCAAGTCATCTTGAACTTTGCCCTCTGCAGATGTGGTGTTGTACCGGAGATAAACATGTACTGTGTGTGTGTGTGTGTGTGTGTGTGTGTGTGTGTGTGTGTGTGTGTGTGTTTGAGGGTGGGGAAATCCAATATTCACAACACACTGTGACGCAACATTTTTAGGGCTCTCCCGAAGCAGCCCTCAATGATTCATCCCTGTATGAAAAGCTGAGCACATGACGGGGAAATTCAGCTCAGCAGAATGAGTCACCATTGAATGAAGTGACCAACTTAACATAATACTACAAATGTTAAATAATGATACATGAGAAGCAAGTGGTGCCTCAGGTCTGTAAATATATATTTTTATATTTTCTACTTTAATTAATGGGATGGTTTAAATATCTTGACCAAATTATCTACTCCACTGGAACATTTATTTTCATAGGAAAGGCTAATCTGTAATCTGATCCTAAATTAGATGAACATTTCATGCAGGAAAATGCGCAGTGTGTGACAATGTTTCACGAGATGAAAAGGCTGATGCAAGTGTAGTCAACCTTGTGAAAGCTTCCGAATGTATCCCTCGTTCTCTATAATGAAGTGGATCCCCGCTGCGGAGTTCATGACAGCCCGGACGCAATTGACGCAGGTGAGCTGCAGAAGAGCATCGGCAATACGAGAGCACCCGCGCCCCGAGAGCCGGTCCAGGGCCTCCAGGAGCAGATCCAGCCCACTTAGCTCCAAGAACTGGACCATCCATGTCTGGTCGCTGCCTTCCAGGCGTCGCTTCAGCCCAGAGTAGTTGACTACGGTGGGAACTTGCAGCAGTCTGATGCACAGCTCTGGATCAGCACTCTCCAGGTTGGCCTCCTGCGGGGTATCGGAGTCCTGCGAGGAGCCCAGGCGATCCCTGACCGCCGCCCACTTCTTTTTCATGTCTGACTTCCCTGACATGATGGGTGGTAGGACTGTGGAGGACAGAGGGAAACAGTGTTGTTGGTGCAGATGAAAAAAGACATTTTCTAGAAACCATTATCCACAAAAAGAAATTGTGCTAGTTTTTTTTCTGCAGATGGTGTCTGTTTGCACCGATAACTAGTGGTTTTTGTCCAGCATACAGTGTCGTCATTGCTATCCATAGCACAGGAAGCACGCCATAACAACGCCTTATCAGAAAGGAAAACAGAATAGGAAGCGATAGCTCTGCAGTTTGTGGATGAGTAAAAGATATGTCAGCAGTACAGTCATCACCAGCACTGCCAAACATTCCAACTTAATCCTGCTTGAAAGAGAAGAGAGGCTCACCGTCAGCTCATCAAAACTCTGCACAAAGCCAGACTCTGTGTTGTCTGGACTGTGTGTATCATAATTTACCACATAAATAAATGCATCTCATGCTCATTACTGGGATATAAACACTAGACAACGTGCATGTTCATAAGGCAATGTGAATACATAGAAATGACTGTAGAGAAAAAACGTTTCACAAACATCATGGCAAGATGTTTCGCATCGACATGAATGCACACATTGATCCCACAAGTGCCCTTTTTCTGGCATATCCCCAGAGCACGGCCCCCTCCTGTACCAACCTGCCTAACCCCAAAGCTTCTAAAAAATATTCCACTACTTTGTATTTAACAAGTACAAGCACATTCCCACACTCTAATAAAATCAACAGGATAAGGTTCAGACCAAAAAAGGGGAAAACTTTCTCTAAAAGGCTAAAAATACCTTCTCTCTGTACCGCAGTTGTGATATTAGGTGGTCCGGCTTAAATGAACAGTGTGAGTGCTTCCTCTGTCTCCTGTTGTTGATTTCACACTTGGCAAGGATAAGGTATACAGATGCATTGAGTGATGAGCAGGAACAAACACAATGCTCTGCAGAGAGCTCGTTCAGAGAGCCACACTGGAAGGGATTACTGTATAACCTTTAGCATTCAGACGGTGTAGAGCTCTACCTTACCCTACTCTACATGTTAGGAGCTCTGTAATCTAAAAACATGGTCAGAAGCTGTTTGCAAATGGATTGTATCTCTCTCTTTTCAAAAGGTAATTTGCAGGGAACAGAAGTAATGACTTGTGAAGAATTTGACAAATTGGACTATTAACTCAGTAGAGTGATAGTAAAACAAGACTTTTTCTTTCTCCATATTCTGGCAAATCATTCCTTAGCTCTGACTGCAGCATTTTAGTCCAGCTACCAGTGTGAGAGTGTTACCGTGGCAGCAAGCAGTCAGACAATGGGGTTTCTACAATAGGCCTTCTCAGTACTCTTCAAAGAGCTGTGTTCATTAGCCACAAAATGGATGGGGACGCTCCCTGCCCCCTTTAGGCCTGCTGAGCGTTACGGCCCACAGTCAATGAGACACATTCAGGAGTACATTGTACTGTCATGTTCAGTGTGAGCAGGGAACAAAAGTTGAGAGTTGATTCTTGTAATCTGAGGAATTTTCCCGGGGAATTAGGTTACTGTGGTTCATTGAGCACTTTCCTGCAAAGTAATAGTTATGACTAACTCTTAAAAGAAGCTGGTGTGTGTGTGTGTGTGTGTGTGTGTGTGTGTGTGTGTGTGTGTGTGTGTGTCATGTGAGCTGTACTCCCCATTGGACAGACAGTAACTTTTTCAGAGGGAAGGAAAGGACTTTCCTGGGACAGGAAACTTGGCACGAGATAAACATGCTGGTGTGACCACTCATGTTCCTCTTTTGAAATTTCAGTTTCATTCCTCAAGATCACGGTTTTGACCCCAAGTAGGAGGACATATTGTTCATAAACAAACATCTGGCTTACATTTCAAACATCGAAGATCAGCAGTAATAGGAAAAACAACATTTGCATTTTCCTTTGTGCACTCCTCAAATATAAGCAACTGTCATTTGCCGACCTCGTCTGCCAGAGCTCCCACATGTACCACTAATAGCAGGCTGATTCACTGCACACAGGACAAACCTACTCAGTCAGTCCTCTGGTTAAGCCGCCCACACATCAGCCCACTGCTACTGTACTGCCTCAACACTAAGGAACACGCAGGAACATCTCCACTGATTTATTTCCTCCGACACATATGCAAAGCTTATGCAGGGGAATACATGCACTTCCTCTACAAATGTGCCGTGTATGTCAGCAATAATAAAAGAGTAAATAAACTAACTGGAAATTCATTGAATCTCAGTTTACACATTTTTCAAGTCATTTTGTTTTCCTCCACCTCCTCCTCCACTGATATACCAGGTTTAACAAGAAGATATGAGATAAGGATACTTATTGTGACATTAGATTTTAACCTATGAGCACTGACTTGATAACTGTGTTGATACACCTTTAACATATGTTAACATATGAATTATATGTTCCTTGGGGATTGAGTAATTAAAAAAAAAAAAAATTCAAGCTTTATCCACACCATAAAACCCTTTACAGTATTTGCAGAATGATTATACCCACAAAGAACATCTGGTACTCATTTAACCAGTATCCTCCCCTCTCTGCTATTTAAGGGAGTAACCGACATGCCTTCAAAGTCTACAAACACATTTTGGAGTGGTCTAGTGTGGTTGTTTAGTTTCCGTTATTCCCAGACTGTCTGAGGATTTGTTCAGCAATTATTAAACTGATTTCACAAAACACAAGTGACAGCCCATATGGTCCAAACAGCCTTTAAACTGCAATCCTCAGTTCAAGTGTGTGTGTGTGTGTGTGTGTGTTTTTTTTTTCCATCACTGCCTTCTTCTCTTCATTCTGTCCAAAGCAAGAACAAATTACCACCTCCTTAATAGAACCACAAGACTGTGGCACCAGGATACTGTTGTCAGTTTGCCAGTCTGCATGATGTATCAGCACACTGTGAGTGAGAAGGACATGAAATAGCGACATTTAACGGTGCAACATCGTTACTTTGCGCTGCGATTCCCCCCACATATCAAGGGACGTAACTGGACGAGTGGAAGACAGGAAAAAAAAAAAAAAAAACAATAACGCTAATGACCATCGCATCCGCACAGGTCACATCTTAACACACTGTTGCATCGTTTAAGAACACCTATCTGCAGAGTGTGAGACCTTACCTGGTTTTATTCCATAAATATACACTTGCAGATTCGCGTCCTCTGGTGTGTTTCAGGTGCGGGAGCGCTTCGCAGTCATGGAGAAGACATTTTATTCTGTCAACGAAAGATGAAACGGGAACCTGTGAAAATTGTGGCAGGTCAAACTGCTGTATGATATCGGGATGGCACTGCTTTCAAATTGCCACGGCCCCTGAGCTTTCATTCACTTGAGAGAAACTGCCAAACGTGCAGCATACTGAGCTAAAACATCCGGTCAAACCTTTCAGAATAAAATATATGCGTACGTTTTACATTTCCAATATGGGATCAAGACAGGATTTGGCCTTCGGAGGTTTTTCCTGTTTGTTCTTTAATTGTAAATACAGCCGAAAAACAAACTGAATAGGAGGATTATGGTTGCAACTCAAAAACGAAACAATATCTAACACATAGACCAAAGTTATGAAGAAACCTGGATTTAGCTAACTTGTTAAAAAAAGAAAACAAAGTAGTTCTTATATTACCACGAGTTAAAGAACACCAGTGCCTTTAGGACTAACAACGCACTACTTAATCAAATAAACATATAAACACAAGTTCACAAGAAAAATGAAATAGCTACCGCAACAAAGCTCAAATTAGCTACAAATTAGCACAACAGAAGCTAGCTAACAATGACCTAGAATATTGCCTTAGCCACACATTAGCCTCTGACAGTACGGCTGAATTAACCAACAACGCCTATTTAACATATTAAATTACATACATACATACATACATACATACTCAAAATGATTATAAATTAAGTACCAACAGAAAATGCTCCAAAAACCTGAATAGTAGGCTAAATAAAAGATGCCTGTCCACATTCACTTGGCCACATCTGACAAAACTGTAACAGTGTCAGGTAAACTGCAACTGTAGGATTTCAACAGACCTTTAAACTAAAACTGCTGGTGCAATAACTTCAATCATATTTGAGTTATCCAAATACTTTTCATGACATACATATCAAACACACACACACACACACACACACACACACACACACACACACACACACACACACACACACACACACACACACACACACACACACACAGGGGTTTCAATTGTCAACATTTATTTTGAAGGCAGAACTGCCCTATTTCCGGTCTTAATGTACCTGTTGTTGTGTAGCTTGAAGCTGTTTGTGATGCTGAATTCAGCCAGTGGTTGGGCCCTCCTCCCACACTCCCCATCCCATCAGCTGGATCTGACCTCAGGCGGGCGAGTCGCTGCTGGAGGGAAAATAACTGGGTTCCCCCGATTCTCCAAGTTAGTGGAGGACTCTTGACTGTTCAAGTTTCCAGTCACAGTAACAATGCTAGTACAATGCTATCATACTCTCGAGTTAATGTGGCTTCATCAGATAACTGCAGACATAGGATAACGTCCAGCCCTCAGGATGTGTATCCTGTAGTTCTGACTTCCTCGAAGAGCCTTCATGCTTCAACGTTTTATGCATCATGTTAGACTTTTAGTTAGAAGCCAGTGTTTCCCAGTGGAATTACACACATTACTTTTGCTTTTACTTTTAAACCCAAATTGTGCTGTCAATGTTTCAGATCAGAATTCGGGGGGTTCAGATATGATCTGGAAACAGCTAGATATAAACGTAGTCTTTCCTCTATGATTTGTTTGCATAGCTTCAGGGTTTAGAAATGTAAAATCTTACACAAAGCTCATCTGATCCACAACTTTATTCATAAAAGATGGAGATAAAGATGCATAAGCCACCTTGTAGCCCATACAGTCCCAACAGAGCTTTGAAAAAATAAGTCACTCATTAGTTAATGTCCCTTAATGAACCAAATGTTCCAGTAACTGAAATGGCTGAAAGAATACAAAGTTCATGAAACTCATATCTGCTTTGAGCCTGTTTGCATTTCTCCATAAGGACTGTGGAGATAAGCAAGTTGGGATGAAGCGACAGGAAATGTGTGGTTATTGTGGCTTTTACTAGTTTTAGCATTTTTTGAATTTCTTTTATCAAAGTTTGACGTATGCACAAATCTTCAACACACTTTTTAATTTAGTAAGTGAATCAGACAGATCGATATCTCGTTAGAGATAAGAGTTTGTAGTACTGTGTTGTAGCAGCATGTGGCTTGAAGCTAGTTAGCTTGCTGGAATTTCACTGCCAAAGAACAAAGGTAGCTAAGCAGTAATTGTATTGTTGCACTGCTTTAAGTCCCCTGTGCCTAAGTGTCATCACTATGATGACCGAACTGTTTTGCGCATTTAGAGGAAAATGGAGCTTCTCTCAGGAAGACCACTGAGAATCAGCAGCATGGGTACTCAAGTAACAGCTACAAAGGATGTGCAGGCTAACAGACAATATGCAGCCTGTCACATTTAAAATCATCATTACACATGTAACTGTGTTGTTTAAACTGAGCAACGAAAGCTACTGAGCAAATATGAACTCATTATGAATAGACCACAATCATCTAGCTGAGCTTGTTGAGCAGGATTACACACACACACATCAGCTGGAATCAATCTCTTAATCGTCAAAGTCAACATTGTTGTCCCATTTCCATTTATTGTTCTAAATACTGTACATGTAAACACAACATGGGATTTTTGGCCATGATTTTAGGCAGAAACTGACCCTTAACCCACTGGTCCTGCTGCAAAACCTTCTACCACATTGGTGTCCATAGGGTGTGTCTTGTGCCAGTGTTTACAGGATTTAGTTCCACTGTGTTTGTCATAGTAATCCTGGAAGGATAGAAAGGTCATTACAAGTGACATTATGGGCTGAACAAAGCACTCTTTAGGAGGCAGATCCTCATGATGATCATTCTCAAAGAAGCTAATCTTTTTGAACAGGTGAAGGAGTTATCATATTTCCAAACTGTTAAGAAATAACGTGGCTTTTTCATATCCTTGAAATGTACTAGCTGTTCCTTGACATGTCAGAGCATGATCTAGTTTCGCCATCACTAGACAGGCTGCAGCAATTATTTTATCAAAAACAAACGAAAACTTCCATGTAATACAAGATGTTGAAATGCTTGGCTTGGCTGACTGGCTGTATACCACTGTTGTGTGGAGATAACAGCGGCGGAGAAAGATGCTCTGATCAGAATAACTGACTTTAATTTTAATTTTGATTTTTGATCCTTTCTTCAAATCAAAGCAATATTATTATAGTATTGAGCTGAAGTATTACTACTGCCTAAAATAGACCCTTCAACAGACTACACACCCCAGTTTGTGCACCAGACTGGCCAACAGCCTCAACCTGGTCTAGAGAGCCTTAATCAGCATTTAATGAGATGAAATGCTCAAGGATGAAAATGTCTAAGGAGTAGCGCTGCCTTTTCTGTTTACGTTTAACAATTGTTACGAGGTGTCTGCAAGTTTAATGAAGGCAAACCAAAGACTTAAGCAGGCTAAACCATAGCTCAAATGTAAACAAAGGTTGAGCCCTGCTGCCCAAAAATAAAAACAAAAGATGTAAACTGCTGTAATATTTCCTTCCCACTGGCACACTTATAGTTTAAGATGATATTGGCTTATCACACCTACATAAGTATGGGTGTTTGTGTGTTGCAGAAGTGCAATAATTACATGCAGAACGTAAATGCTGGAGAGACCCTTAGGTAATTTATTTTAGAGAATATGTGTCTGTTACATAATTTGTCCAACAGAGATCACTCTCTACTCATTACAACAATCTGATCCGCCAACGGTGAATGTCACAATGCTTTAATATGCAGATTTGAGGGAGCCTTAGTAAATGTGTTATCTAATGTGCATATGTTTTGGGAAAAAATAATGAAGGCCAATGTCCTTAAGCTACTGTATATAATAATAATAATAATAATAATACATTTTATTTAAAGGCGCCTTTCTTGGCACTCAAGGACACCGTACAGAGTTATATACAGTACATACTCCCTTTCCTTTTCTTTATAAACCCTTTTCCCAGCATTTTCCAGCTCCTCCTGAGGGATCCTGACACGTTCCCAGACCAGCATAAAAAACAACAGTATTATGATGCTGTAAAAAGTTTACACTTCTTCATGTAGAGTTAGATATCTTTATTATTTCTTACAGTGCAAACAGAAAATTTCACTTTCTCCACCTCCTCCTTCTTGACCTCCTTGTCCTCCAGACTTGTGCTGTCTTCTGTTTGGGGTTTTCTTCTTGCAGAGCAGCCACGTCAGTGTGGTTCCTTTCGGCTTTTATTTTGTCCTCATAGTCCTGGCTGATCTGTCTTCCTGTGGTCTGGCGGGCCTCCTCCATCTGCCTCTCTGGAATTTATTTCTGGTGTTGGATTTTCACTTCAAGGGCATTGGGCATTGTTGGGCTCTTTCTCACAATCCAGGAGTTTTTTTTCACCTCCTCTTTGTTTTGCTTAACTTTTATCTTGTCTGCATCTAAATGCAAGCCCTATCATGTGCCCTCAACAACTCCTTTGTCTCACGAAGCATTTCCTTGTCTATGATTAACTTCTCTAGTTCCTTGGTGAGCTGAGCATGATCCTGGGAACTCTGTCCTTCTGTGATCTGGCAGGCCTCCACCCGACTCCCAGGTTTTTCTTTAGGTGGGGTTGGATCTTCTCCTCACACTGCAGGAATCCTTTCCCCTCCTTGTAGTTTTTCTGAGGGCTTACCCAGCCCTCCCGGAAAAGCAACAGCATCTCTTGTGCCCTCTCTAACAACTCTATTGCGTAATGGAGCATTTCATCACATGTGATCCTCTCCAGATCTTCGCCCTCATTCATCTCATTCTTCCCTGACATTTTTCTTTTGCCTGGTGAAGGTTGTTCCTTCTGCAGAACGTATTTCAAGTGAAAACCTATCCAGTCTGCCTGTAAATTCATCACCGTATCCTCTGTCCTCTCTAACAACTCTATAAAGCCACAGAGCTCTGAACTTTGAATTCACCATTTTCAGTTCTTCCATGAGCTTCTCACCCTTAGGTTTTCCTTAGCTCGCAAGGCGTGTTCATTCTCCAGAAGAATTTTTCAATCAATTTCTTTAAGCAACACTTCTTCTCCTCCTACAGTTTGACCCTCACCATTCATAACACAAATTCCAAGAGCCAGAGCAACTATTTGTGTCCATGTTGTCTTATTGAGCTTGATTTTATCCTGAAAGATGCTATTAAATCCATCACGCACGGCACTTGTAGGACCAGTCAGTGAGACATGCTGTGTCAACACCCTACTAACACGTCATGCTATGATTGAGAAATTCATGAACTGTTTTCCTGTGGGTGCCCTTATCTCTTTGGTAAGTCCCTGTGATTGCAGAATTCTGGAAGGTATAATAAAGGCTGTCTATGGGCCACAATTATGAAATTGTGGAATTTTCCATGAAATGCCCCATTGCATGGAAAAATTGTTCATGTGCAGAAAATGCAATTCACTGTTAAAAACATAATTTTTTGAAGATTTCATCAGGGTGCAAAGATGGAGTGTACTTCCCCTCAGATATAAATCAGTCCAAATTAGACAACCTGTCTGTAGCTAAACAATTATATATGACATTATTCTTAAGATACTTTACAACTTGATCATTTCCTCCTCTCTGCGGAATACAGAAGTGACAACTTTGTACTGATCTGCTACACTTGCTGCAGGGAGAAGGGGTTGATTCACTTTATACTTACAAATCTTAATTCCTTCAGAAACCCAAGAAAATCCTTGAACTCACCTGTCCTGGATTCTGTGGGGGAAAAATTGTGGTTTGATTAATTCCAGTAGCAATTTGCTGTTTAATCTAAAGGAAGCTGGAATATGCTTGGTTATTTAACCAGATGATTAGGTAAATAACCAAGCATATAATGAGAACAGTAACTATTATGAATTGTTGACATTTTAAAGGGAAGGAGAGCCAGAGAGTCTAAAATAGAGGAACATTGCTCCACAAAAGAACATTGGTTTGCAGAGAAGCACAAGACAGAAACTCAAATTCATCTTTTGAATAACCAGTGTAAAGTTATTGTCCCATTAGCGACTTAGCAAACTTGACAAACTAACACATTTTCTAACTGGCCATTAGCAAGAATATTAGCGAGTTTTATTTGACCTCTTCAATAACTTTTTATTGAGAAAAAATGGTGTTCAGTGGTGAACAAAATGTAAAATCCACCCCCCACCCCTTCCTCTGTCTGCCTCACTCCAATCCCTCCTTAACTTACCCCTCAACCTTCCTTCTATCTCCCCAACCCCCACTATCTTCTCTTTTCTCCACATGTTCCCACCCGCCCCATCTATCCACCCTCTTTCTCTCCCCTCATCCCCCCATCCATTCCTTAACCCTAACCCTTACCCCCTTCCCCCTCCCACCGCTACACTTTATTGTTGTTAAAAAGATAACTGATTGATTGAAACTAAATAAATCCAATAAAAAAAATCAATCATATTTCTGTATTTCTCAACCAATATCAATATCAATATACAGTGTAACAACAACTATATGACATGGTCTATTGTAAAATAGAGGCACTGGTTCAGTATCTGTTATAAAAACATTTATTTTTTTACATTTGGATTTAATAATAATAATAATAATAATAATAATAATAATCTTTAGTTATAGAGCGCTTTTCATACGAAGGATGTAGGTCAAAGTGCTTTACAATAAAAAAAGGATAAATATAAAGTCAATGAAAATAGACAATAGAAAGACTGGATAATAAAATATGTATATGAAAAATAAAAACAGCAGCAACAACAACAACAACAACAACAACAACAACAACAACAACTTGACGGGTTAGCTCCACTCAAAGATGTTAAAAATATTTAAAAGTTTAAAACTTATGAAACCAACTTTTAGATATAAATGCTATAGTAAAACACTGAAACTCTTTCTAAAAGAAACCTGAAGAGAACAAAAACTTCATTTCCCAGGTTGCAGTGCACATCTGAAACGTCATGTCGAAGACGTCAAACTCATGCTGCCTGCAACAACAACAAACAGTTGAACTAGCCAAACGTTAACATTGCGTTTACTTTAGTTATTATTCTGTGTTAGTACTGTAGCTGTTTTATCGGCAGACATGTCCGGAAAGGCCAAGGATATCCTACAAATTGACCTGTATGGTTTACTCGGCATTGAAAGCACTGCTACAACGAAAGAGGTGTGTGAATAAGCTAGCTGTTAAGCTAGTTACACAAAAACTGTTACCGTTAAGTTAGCCGCTGCTGTTTCTAAGCAGACTGGATGATGTTCTGACTGGCAGTTTATCGGTGTTAAGTGTTAAAAAAAAGATATGTTTGTACACGGTGAGTTTATAAGTGTATGAGGACATTTTTGTCCACAAGTAGGAGGCAATGGTAGCTTGCTACCACTGAGCTTGTAGCAGTGAGTGTGTGTGTGTGTGTGTGTGTGTGTGTAAATTAACGTAACACATTAATTTTTTTTTCAGTTAAGGGAAACGACATGTAAATTAAACGAGGACTGAGATTTCAGGTGTAGTGAGACTCCACGTAGCATAAGACACTAACCGGCTAATGGCTAAGTCACCACGGTGTGATACAATAAAGACGCCACTGAGCGGCGACGTTGCATCAATGAAGTCTTTGGCATGACTATGAGCAACACAAGACTGACATGAAATACATTTGTCATAGGCATATAACTATTTAATGAATATAAATTCCAAATTGTATGGATGTGAAATTAATTTTAAGTCTGCTAACTCAGCGTACATTCTTTATCTAGAAACTAAACCCACAGAACTGATCACATGTAATCTTGGAGTGGTAATATGATTTAATCTGATCAGCTCCGGAAAATTGATAATTAAGGGCATAAATTGCTGTGATACTGGGGGCAGCCTATGTTAGATCTGTTATCTCACCCCTGTATTCTACAAAACAAACAGGATTTTGCCTGAATTACATGTGCTTGCAAGGATTTTAAATTAACTCTGGGAAGATTTGTTGACTCTTCTCTACATTTAATTTCCCAGCCCAGAGTGGTTCACCATGATGTCCTGAATCCAGCATTTTCCCTAAGACCACCACTCCTCACAGTTTCCAGCATGCAGAATCCACAGCCCCGTAGGGAAATTAAAATGACTGCCAAAACGAGGGAGGAAGTTAATTTCTTAATTGGATTTCAAAGTCCTGTCCTCCCCAGAGGAATATCCTGGAGGAAGGGGAGGTTGGTGGTTGTGGCTTGGGCAGAATTGAGACTCTAAAATGCAGAATGCTGGTTCTGTGAGGTCTGCTGATGGTCGAGAGAGATAGAGAATGTTTGTTTGTGTGTGTGTGTGTGTGTGTGTGTGTGTGTGTGTGTGTGTGTGTGTGTGTGTGTGTGTGTGTGTGTGTGTGTGTGTATGTATGTATGTATGTGTGTGCGCGCGCGTGCGTGTGTGATGAATTGAGGCTTGGGGTGGGGGGCTCAAAAATCAATCAAGTGTGAGAAGACAGATGTCATCAGATGGGCTACTTATCCCAATTGTTTGGCCCTCTGCTCCACCACCACTATCAGGCATGTTGTGCATCACAGAGACAGGGAAAGCTCATCCCTCAGTCTGTATATGTGGGCTTTGCAACGGATCGTAAAACATTGCCTTGATGCAGTGATGAGTTGATGAGTATTTGCGTTCTGCATCTCCTGCTTCTATTTAGCATCTCTTTCTATTATCACTGCTGTTGACCTTCCTCTGAGCTTGGGTGTCGGATAAATGCTGCGGAAACTGGCATGTCAGAGCCTAAGATTTATTGACTATGGATGCCTGGGGTTTGTTTTAGTCTTGTAATGCTAAGGGAGGCTGTTGTTGAAGGCTAGCCACCATTTAAAGAGTTGTGCTCATGCATATTAGCAGGGCTTGAGGAGTAATTGCATAAGTGTGTGTTTTACCTACCACAGATTGCTTGGTAAAACAGCATCAACAGCCAAGACCACACAAAATTTATTGTGGTTTATTCGGCTACTTAAATTGGGGTGTACCTGATGTGTTGCAGTGTATGCAGTAACTACATGCCTGGATGATTAACTTCGAGGCAGATCATCCAAGGGAAGGTGTTCACATTACACTGTAAACTGAGTGTCTGCTTGGTTGGATTTTCATTGCATCCTATGGTTCACATCCACAGTGATGTAACCAGGGGTCATCAGGTTTGAATTCTTTTAACATCATTAAGGTTAAATGCATTGATCTGTTTGTTATATATTACGTCAGACAAAGCTCTTCACATATGATATGAATAAAAACCTCAGTAACAGTTTGTTGCCATTTTCAGTTACTGCTAGCTTGGGATCATCCATTAGGTCAGCTGAATTATGTAAAATGATAACAAAAAATGATCACATCATTTTGATACCTATTGATTAAAAATTAATAATGCTAAATGAATACCCAGTTGACTGTCTCACGGTTTGTTTTCATTACATCAAGTTTTTCTTCTTGCTTTTAGCTCTCCCATTCTCCATCTGTTAATGGCCTCTTTGCCCATGTCCTTGTTCTTCTCCCTCCTTCTCCTTGTTGTGCCTGTTATTATTTTCCTCCAGCTGATAATGTCCCGTAAATAGCAGAGTGTTGTAATTAAGGAGGATGGGCCCATGGCAGATCAGGCAGCTAATCAGACACGCAGGCTAAGGACCCTAACAGGGCTGTACTGCGGCTGCAGCAGGACCAGTTTGTCAACTATAATTGGCACCAAAGAGTAGTGTAATGAGGACAAGATGTAGGCATGCAGTTAAGACCGTGGCAGGCAGGGATCAGGGCATCCCAGAGAGTCTGTTTTTCACCAGGCACTAACCATTAGGCTACTGTTGGCCTGCTGCTGCACAATTGGAGTCTTTCCTTGTTTTTTTTTTTTTTTGGTTCCTCACTCTTCAAACTCAAGCATGGGAAATAGTTGATATTTCTCCCATTCATTTTGTCTTTTTTATAAGACAAGGAAAATGAGCATGTGACTGTAGAATAATTTGAATTGCAAGAGAGAAAACAAAGCAGAATATTTGCTCTTCTGTTAGCACAAGCAGTTTGTTTTAGCCAAGCAGTTCTTATGGTTTTCTCTTCAAATGTTCTTACTTATAACTGATTCAAGAGCCAATCCTGAAAGATCATGCTGAATGCAAAAAGACAATTGCTACAGTAATTGACTGGATTAGAAGAAAGAAAGATGCCACTTGAGCTGAGAGCTCTTATCCACACACATGTGCTAACCTCGCTTTGGCTTCTAGTTTGTAGGACCAAAGGGCTTTAGGGTCTTCCAGCATCAATTAAGGCTTGCGTGATACGGCATTGATGGGAGTAATCATGTATTATTTAACAAAACAGCACTGGAAGCGCAGTTTAGACAAGATATGGTAGAAGATGCTAGAAGGAGTGAAAAGGAAAGGAGCAGTAGATAGAGAGAAAAGCTTGAGAGAAAGGGAGGTAAGATAATAAAGTTAAATGTAGAGAAGCATGTGTGTTAACTTAACCTTTAACTGAGCTCAGTGAGGCAAAGATGAAGATGTGCAACTTGGCTACTCTCCACCAGAACAGCATCAATAATGACATGTTGTGCTTGTCAAACAGCTCAGCTGGCCAGACTTTTGTCCTGACAACATTAAACATCTCCAATGTTTACAGCAGATGGAGACATGTTTATCTTGTCAGCTGGCTGCAGGTGAAGAAGAACATGAGAAGTAGAGTGTGAGCTCAGGACACGGAGTCACCTCTTAAAGGACCATAGCAGTTGTTAATTTTAAATCACACATGCTTAACTTTGCATCTGTGAACTGTGTTACTGTTTTAAAAATCTTAATTAATTTTTCTACCATTCCAGGCATCCATGGGTTTAAATTGTGTATAAAAATGTCACCTTCTTTTGAATCTTGCTTGTGTAAGCATGAAGGTGCATTCGTTTTTGTCAAAATTGCATTATTGTTGAGAGGTAATGCACTTCAAATTAAAAAAAAAACATCAGTCTGCACATAAAATGCATTACCATGCAAAGATGGACTACACCACTCAAGCAAGTTTGATGGATTTTATTCTAGTTGATTTTCATATGATATGGTAATGAAAGGAAACCAATTGATAGTTGGAGAGGTTGGAAAAAAACTAAAACATGCATTTGGAAATAGTCAGTAAAGATGTTCACAAAACTGTAGTTTAAGAACTATAACTTCGTAGTGTAGTGGTGATGTAGTCCTTAAAAGCAGATTCTTTTCCACTATGTGTTGTAAAAGCACTGATTGGACTGTATAAAGCAGGGAGTCCAGATGTTACGACTGCCTGCCTGTTACTTAGGACACTTTGCTTCCACAGTGGCTCTGCTTGCTTCTTTGCTTTTCTGTGGTCCCAGTGAGGAACGCCATTTTGTTCAACTGTATACCTGTATACGGATGAATGACAGTAAACTTGACCTTTAAACTTCCATTTTCATTCCCTTGTACCTTACCAAAAGTCTTTATAGAGAACTGGACAAAGCAATGATAGTGAGCACAGAGAAAAGAAAGGGGAGAGACAGACAGGGGGAGGCTAAAAAAGGGAAATGGGCTTAGGCCATCAAGCATATGTGTTTGGCGCCAGTCCATAGCCCTGCGTGTCAGTCTTGATCTGTAGGAAGGCTCTGTGCCAAGCAGCAAGACTAAATATCCCTTAATGATGTCTAGTCTCTCAAAGCCCTCTCGGTGAACCAAGTTCTCATTTACTATTGGAACTATAATGAGAAAAAAAAACTGGTGTTGACCAAGAGATAGAGGAAAGGACTTGTGACATTTAGGAGCTGTCTGAACCATGATAATCTCCAGAGGGTTCACTGGAGGCTTGTGGCTTTCATATAACCATGTGAAGGCTTAGTTCTTGTAGCTTGGACAATGGGCATCCAGCTTAATGTGTCTACCTTGACTGTCATGGAGACTCATTGGAGTCGCTGTGTAAAAAGACTTGGACACTGACGGATTACACCATTCTGCTCAGTTCCCTCAGAGTTGACTTTTGTTTCCCCCTGAGTAAAGTCAACTCTGTATGTTTTGGTGTGCAGTCTTGAGAGTAAATTGTGCAAAACAACACACAGGGACAAGGCGTTCAATGCAAATGTTTCCCAGGCTTGAAGAGAGGAGCTCCCAAATTCTATGGCCCGTAGCGTACTGGCACGAGATTGGTTTGCGCTAAGGGGGGTGTATAGGAAAACATGCAGAACTTTGGCATGGCTGATTAAGACTGGCGAGAAAGTGTATGTCAGTGTGTGTGTTTGTGTCTGAGCTTGGACGTATGGGGGATGTATGTGCCAAGTCCTTTGCATGCAATGCATAAATATGAGCGTGTGTTTTCAGAGGTTGTGTGCAGAGAGCCTCATCACCGCACTCTACAGCCCCCTCTGGTCTCCACTGAAAGTTTTCCTGCTTCCCCTCTTTCTCCAGAGGAGCAGAGATCTAATGAAAACCACCTTGTCATTAACTGGTCCCTAGAAGGACCAATGAATGGTTAACATTCCAAGCAGTGACCCAGCGTTAACAAAAAAATCAGCTAAAACTAAAACCTCATATGACATTACAACACTCCAAAGTATTGTTTAGTTTTTCCACTTTCGTTCTCTGAACCTCCCAAAAGTGTTGGCTACCAGCCTAAGATATTAATTGCGTCCTCCTCATATTTGTTGTACACAATGGCACTCTGTTTGTGTATGTTATTGTAATATTTTTTTGTAAAGTTTGAATAAAGATGTACTGATACTAGGCTGTAACACATTTATCTCGCAAACTGGCAATTTGCCTGAAAACAATTTGGGATTCTTGTGTGGGTAATTCACTGTGCATTATGTACCGTGGTGCTTAGATTCCATTAACAACATGTCAAAAGGACACGAAGCAGAGGATCCGCTCAGGTGTTGATTTGATCCAAACAATACAATCCCAGATTTTTATTTAAATGCAGACCACATTTCACCCCCAGTGCTTCCATGTCAGACTGTTACTATTTGTGCTGTTATTTCAATGGGACCATCATTTTTTATTCAGACTTTAGTTTTCTGGGCCAAGGAAGGCAGGATAAAGATAATTGGTACTGAGAGTAAGAATTTAAATTTCACATGGCCAAAATCTTTGCTTAAGTGAATGATTCGTTCTCTTTGTGTCCTAATCAACATTTTCCACTCTACATAACTTCAGGGGTTCTTCTGTTTCCTTCCTAGATCAAGAAAGCTTATCGACAGAAAGCCTTGACATGCCATCCAGACAAGAACCCAGACAACCCAAAAGCAGGTGAGTGAGCCAGTTAATGTGTTTTATCTGTGTTTGCTTCTCTTCATCATCTCTCTTCACTATCCAAGCTCCAGAGTAGCGCTCTCAGCAATTTAAACCCTGCCAGACAGCGAAGCCACAGCCCTCTGTAGGAAGTCTAACCAGCGCCTCTCTCTCCCACCGGCTCTCTAGCCAGACAGGACCAGCCAAACACCACCAGCACCACCATCACCCCACTCCATCCCTCTACTTGGCTTTATGAGTCCTCCCACAGCCTGTCGCCAACTAGCATGTCAAAAATTAGACCAGGAAATCTCAATGTAGCTTTTTGTCAGGAGGGGGGGAAAAAAAGGCACCTTGGACAAAGGCTGGTCATGAGGCATGTTTTCAAGTGAGGTTTATGTGGTTGCTGGATGGTTCAGACAATTCCTGATTATGTCAGGAAAAAAAAACTGGGAAATTGGTGGGGTTGAGTGGGATAATACAAAAGCAGGGGGTCGGTTTCCCAGAAATGGAAAAGAAGTGGTTTGGAGGGCCTCAACACTTGAACCCGCATATGTACAGACCCGGTCACTATCGCACGAGAGCAGAGAAAGTCTTGGGACTTGCTGCGCCTCAAGGGAAGGTTGTGTGCGTGTAAGAGGTGACTTGGGGGTCATGATTCCTCACTGGCTGAAGACAACCCCCTTATCCCTCATTTTCCTCAACCTCCCATGTTGTGACACTCCTGCCTAGTGGGCATGGCAGGTCTACCCCAGTTGGATTTCATTCCAGCCCATTATATGCATGTAGGTAACCTGACCGCCTCTGCTGGTAGCATGATCTCCAGAGCCTCCTGTTAGTGTGCGCTGCCAGTCCCCACAGGGAGTAACAGTATCGGTTCGTTAGGCCTCTCATAAGTGAATGATTAAGCTTGGCTTGTATAGTGCAGTGGTGTGGCGGTTGTATGATGGGGAGTGGGATTGTGGTCTCCCTGTGTATGTTTGTGCATGTGTGTGAGTTGGATGACAAGTGTGGAGCTAGAGTCTTGCGTGGTAGTGGTGACTGCGGCAGTGGCCCCTTGAGGGGCTGTAATGGAAGATGGAGAGGGCAAGAGTTTTATGTGGTGATGCATGGCTGTGTCATTGGTGGAAACAGGTTTCGTGAGACTTCTTGCGCCTTTTTGAAGCTTAAAATTTCTCTCAGACCTGTGTCCCATGAAGATATCATGCTGAATACATAATGCTTTTCGGCATAAACCCATTCTTCACTCTTGTCATTGTCTTGTCGTGTCACATTTATAAATTTACCAGTGTTATGTCATTGCAATTTGTATTGCAGCTCTAAATGATCTGGTATGCGGCATTTGATTTATACTTTGTATTTTGTCCCTATACAAATAAACATTAAATAAATAATAATAATAATAATTTATTTGTGGATTCATAATTATATAAAAATATATATATTTTTATAGTTGATATTACACACGCATACAGAAACCTAGAATGTAAATGTTTATGTGTTGATTCAGTAACAGGGTTTTCAGTCTTATCACTTCTCTCATCTCACTTTGTTCTAGCTGAGCTCTTCCACCAGTTGTCCCAGGCCCTCGAGGTGCTAACTGATGCTGCTGCCAAGGTAAAACAACAGACCTCTCTCTCAAGCTGTCATACAAATGCACATAGACACAATTCATCTTGGTGTCCAATGCTGTGTTCAGGCTGCCTATGACAAGATCTGCGCTGCCAAGAAGCAAGCAGAAGAAAGAAACAGGAAACTAGATGATAAGAGAAAGAAAATAAAGCTTGGTGAGTTCAAATCTTGGAGCATCTCTTTTTTTTTTTTTTTTTTTTTTTTTTTTTTATTGTAAGTGGGTTTTGTTTTGGTATTGGAAAGGGTTATATTTGAATCAGATTTTGTTTGTCAGACATATACCAGGATTAACCCAACAAGAGCTGAGGTTTTTAAAGTGACGGGGACAGCCACATGGATTGTCCAGTATATGATAAAATATGAGCAGCTGTTATATATAAATAATAAATAATTATAATTATAAATAATCAAGTTACTTAGCATGGATTTGTCTGTTTCCTTGTGGAAGAGATTGAGTATGAAGGCAATACAGAGCTGTGTGTATGTGCTTTGCTATAACAGATTTGGAGGCCAGAGAGCGACAAGCAGAAGCTCAGAGCCAGGACGAGGTTCAAATCACTAGAACACTTGAAGAAGAGGTAAGAGAATAAATAGATACCACATGAGATATGATAGTCCACCACACATACCCCAGAGAGAAAATTAAAAATAAAAATTTCGCTATACTACAGGCCTCAGACATGCACTGGAATCAAGGTATTCCAGTGCATCCAGGAAATTCTGAAGCACGCCCAGGTGCTTTTATTCTGGTCTTCGTCAGATAGTTCCCTCTGATTGAGTTGAAATCTTTCAAAGACTTGGGTCAGGAACAAAGGCTCTATCTGAGACAGGCTTTTTTTCACTGCCATATCATAATTATCAGTAAACCCATTAGATAATATTGCATGACTTGATGCACTTTGTTCAGAAAGCCAATGATAAATAAAAATGGTGTGCATGCTTCCAAGGTGAGTCATGGCATATGCTCAATGTGCTTAATGCATGTAAATACGTGGCTTAGGCGGATGAGGTAACCAGTAGGTGGCACTGTTCCATTTTCTGTCTCATCTCAAGGTGTTATGGTCTTAACTGATGAAATAAGGTGTTCTGCACATTCTCTTGGAATAGCAGATAGGTTGTCATAGAATAGGGAAGCCATACAGGTGATGAATTACATCATTGCATGATGAAGAGTCAAAATGCATATGTTGCTTTCACTTAAATATTGTCTTGAAAATCTGTGTACATCACTGTTTTTATGTGTCTATCTCCACCAGATTGCCCGTTTAAGAGAGGAGGGATCCAGGCAGCTTGAGGAGGAACAGAGGCTCATCAGAGAGCAAATCCAGAGGGAAAGAGAAGCACAGCAGGAGCAAACAGGAGACTACGCTCAGAGAAGTATGTCCACTTCTAAGATTTAGCCTAGTCTATTCTGCTCCAGTCCAGGTTAACCAAACCAGTTCTTTGCAGGCCTGTTCTGCCTGGATAAATCCAGTTAGGTCCAGTGAAGTCATTTTACTACCCTGAAACCTCAGTTGAGTGAACCCCCATGTTTCCCAAACATCATAGTGTCAGTCCGACCACAGCAGTCACCAGGCAGCCTGTGGTTCACCAAATATTATTCACATAAAAAACAATAACAATAACCCAATGTATATTTGAATTGATGTTTTGTGTTAAAACACTTTGAAGAAGTCTATTTTAGTTTTTTGGCAGCAAGACAACTTGGCATGGTAACTTAGAAATGCCAAATACTACGCACATGCACACACACTGTCCATCAAACTTTTAACCTCATGATAATATTTTTGCATTAAAGCCTTGGTGTCTCCATTCTGGAGACATGAAAAAAAAATTAAGTCTTGTAAAATATGGCTATGGAAGTGTGGGTATATAAGGGAAGTACTGAGTCTTGGCCCTTGACTAGATCCCTTTTTGTGGCTGGGCAATTACTCATGCATAGTCAGCACGTCTCTTCCACTTGCACGCAGTCAGGCCTCCTCATCCCTCCCCTGGATGAGCGCTCTGTCTGTTCCATCTCGAGAGGCACTCTGTGGATCATCAGACTGTAGCAAGAACCATACATTTACCACATGACAGCCAGTTTTAAATTGCCGTCCATCTGCATGAGTCCCTTGAAAGCCATCTTGAGCGCCATATTTCTTTCTTCAGCAAAACAATTGTTTCTTTGTCTTTTCACCTTACCTTACATCTCACAGTTCTTGTTTTTTTCAGACCCAGGAGTGGAGAGATGTTCCAAGAGCAAAGTGAGCCCCAAATTGAAGGTAAGACTTTCAGCTATTGGGTTGTCAGTGAATGAGGTGGGGGTGAGGGTTGCAGTTCTTGGAATATTATGCAGGAAGATCGGAGGGGGTGGGGGGTCCCAGAATATTCAGCAGGAACTGCTCTATCTGAGTGAAAGTGCAGGCACTCAGCTGGGATTCTGATAGAACCTTAGACATTTGTAATTCATTATTTGGAGACCACATACGTTGTCCCACCAGCGTATTCTAACGGCCTTTCCTCCAGAGTAGGCCCTACGTCGTCCGGAGACCTGTGACTATGCCAAGAGAGGGCTTATTATATTAACTCCTGGAAGCGACCAAGCCTGCGCATATTAACGGACACTGGGGATGTTAGCTAATGTGTTTAGACATTAAATCTGGTTTTAAAATTTGATAGTCATCTAGCGCAGCAGTGTATTCCCTGACGTTTGTGTGTTCAGTTAGAAAAACAAACAGCAGCCTTAAGACTGACAGTATCACAGGTCATGTTCATGGACATGGGAACGTTACAGCATAGGTCTGTCTCAGAGGCTGTTGAGTCCTGACCACAGTTCATTTTTAAGATTATGTTAAGTGTCAGGTTTTTCATGTTGTTGTGAAACAAAATTTCTACATCAATAACTGCATTAGAATTTATTTAAGAAATAATGTGTTAATGCTTTTTATATGTCTAGCCTGAACTCTAGAACCATGTTTTTTCTTTTGTTTTCCCTGTGGAGTATCCTGACACTGATTCAAATCCTGGCTTGTGTTCTAAAATGATCCTGGTTTTCAAAGTTTGACTTGATTTTAGATTTTTTTTTTATTATGGCAATGTTAGAGACATGATCTTTAGCAAAATTATTAACTTAACTTCAAATCATTGCTATTTATATGAAATCAATTATTTCTTGAATCAAGTTTCAGTCACTTTTCATGTGAAGGCTCTTTGAAAATGTATTTTCATTGGGTAGGTGGATATCAAATGCAGAAGGAGCTATTTGGGATGTTTCCACAAATGTCTTTTCTATATGTATATTTATTTAAACTAGTAAGAGCAATGTGTCAGTGTTGCGGGCTAAAACCGTAGCGATCACATCATACAAATACTTGAGCATCTTATTCAAAGATTAATGGGTTAGAAGGTTATCAGTAGGTAGTGGGGGATTGCTCTTGGAAGAAGAATGCACATTTGTTGGTAAAAGAGGCTATGTAGACATGGAAATTCCCAGAAATGCTGTTATTCTGACAGTGAGCAGAATGCTGGAGCTGATTCAACACTTTGTGCTCGCCATTTATCATGCTACTTTAAGCAGTTAGTGTGATGTTGGCGTAGACTCTGCAGTGCTTTGTACATGAATATGAGAAGTTGCACAATATATCTTTTTAGGTCTACGGGAACTCACGTCAGCATTTAGCGACAGGACTCTAACCAAGAAAAAAAAAAAGAAAAAAAAAAGATAAATTATATCCATGCCTTTTGTGGAAGTTGCTCTTAAGCCTAGAAAATTGCACAGTAATTTCTAAAACAGCCTTTACACATTGAAAAATGGCAGGTATCAAGACTCAAGGCCCAGAAACATTGTTACACAAGCAAATAGGTTGACTGCAGTTCAAGCTAAGACACAACACACAAGGACTGCCACTTTTTTTTTGCCCACAACCGAGCACCTTTGGCATCGACCTGCTTTGGATTACATAGTCATTACTGCATCTGGTGTTGGTCTTTATTCCGTGGAACTGCAGTTAAGCAGGTGAGTCACCATGTATTCTCTGGTACAGGGGTCAGTGTGTTAAATTTCACCATTTCTAGCTGACCAGCACCCTTGGTATGAATGGAAATTGACTGCAGGTCTCACAGGTGGCGCCAGGGTGATGTTCCAAGAGTTTAACAATATCTTTCTCCCGTAACTCCAGTCTGTCCTGATGGTTATTGTAATCAGTGTGTTATTAAGACCAAGCCTACCTGGAATGCTTTGTCTCCTTGTCAGCTGAGCTTAATCAATTGTGCTCTAATGATGAGACATTATCATGCACGTCTTTAGTTCTTGAAAGTCTCCATGACTAATACCAACCTCTCCTTCTGTCTTCTTTCTCTTTCCAGTTGAAGTGGAAGTGTAAAAAAGATGACGAGACAAATGGAGGCTACTCTCAAGACATGCTTTTGAGACTTCTACAAAAGGTGGAAATCAAATACATATTGCCAGAATGCTACAATACTTGCTGCTAATTTATACAGCAAAACACTTACTTGCTTTCAGGACTCTTATTTTTTCCACAGAACAAATACAGTAAGGTATCATTTTGGGTTGGGTTGTATTATTATATAATCCTTGAGGACTACTGAGGTAGCAATCCCTTTAATATATCTGGCAGTGTTAGGACTTTGCAGGAAATGTGGTGAATTAATGAGGAGCACTGCTTTACAGGATTTTTGGATTTACGTGAATTTTGCGTGGATGTGATGAAGTACTTTAATATGTGAGGCAATTTATTGACTGGATTAACCAAAAAAAAGTCATTCCCATGTGGGTATTTAATCTATGAATTGTTTCTCACTCAAAATTTCAGTTTTTAATTCAGTATATCAGGTTATATAGGTCTTTTACAATATAAGATTACATGTACTGTATAATGTTAGAATGTAAATCTCTCTATCCCCGCTGTCCCAAAGCAGAGCTCCATGGTAACAAACCTGCCTGCAGAGTCCGGCCATATTTGAGGTCTGCATGACATCAGCGCTGTAGATCATTTTATTCTTCCCCTTAAACAAGGCCCATTAAGTTTTGTTGCAGTGAAAGTGCTGAGGGCAATGTTGTAGTGCCCTTTTAAAGTCATGCACACCATTGTTTGCGCCCCTCTTACCAGGTGATTAAGCAGTGCCAAGGGAGGCATTAGGAAATGTGCTCTTCTCATGCAACCTAGTACCACTTCATGCTATGATCCGTCACAAGGGCTTTTGGTGGGGCATAGGTTTGCCTGAAATGAGGATAGGGCAAGTGTCATTGACGTCAAGCCATCCGGAAAAAGGCGTATGAATTTCTCCTATGCACACACTCAATCAATATGGTCCCAGGCAGGAGGGCTGTGTCGGAGTGAAGACTGGAAAAAAAGTGTTGTTCCTTTTTAAATACTTAAGCAAAGGGAATAAATTTCAGGAAAATTTTTTGTTTGAGATGGCAAAGCTCCGCTGAACGACAGTTAATGGTTTGAGCAAGTAGAAATAGCCACCACTGTGTGGGAAAGCAAGTATGGTATGTGTGTACTTGTGCATGCGTACGTGCGCGGTCTTGTGTACTTTGGCCGCCTAAAATAATACATCTTCGTTTAACGAGGAAAAAAAACCCATGTTAAGATATTTATGTTTTATGAAACAGAGGCCTTTTGAGAGTCTCCTTTGTCACTGTTGGCTTGCTCCAGAGTGTCCTTAGTAAGCATTAGCATTCCTGGACTTTCCCATTCCCAGAAAGCTACATTTTCACAGAATGAGACTGTCAAAGGCCACGTCCATCCTACTTTTTGCTCCCAAGCCCCAGCTTTGGGTGGAAAGAGGTTAATGACAAAAGACCTTGGTTATAGGTGATAAAAACCCTGAGGAATTTAAAAAACCCTTTGCTCTGCTAATTACTGCATTCAACAGACATTTAGTTTTTGTCTCCCCCGCTAAGCTGTGTCTATAGCCTTCCTCCTCCTCTCTCCAGCTCTCTTGGACAGAGACAAAGTCTATAAGGACTTGGTCAGAGGTCAGGGAATGGCTGAGATGCTCTTCGTCCTGATCCCCTTTTTGGCCAACCTTCCCTCCCTGTTCTGATTTCAGGCAGCGAGCTGGATGGCAGCCACATCTATATCCAGCCTCCATGCCAAAAATATTATTTGTCGAATGTCGTCAGTGTACAAGGAGTAGCTAAAATGATGACATAAAGTATTGCCTCTTGTCTCTTTTGAGAAGTCTCAGAGGTCTCACTCTTGTACATGATGTTACTGAATGTTCTCTGCAGTATTACTGTTTCAGCCCCAAACATACAAACCCTATCATTAGAGATTTGGTTTAATAACCAAACACATATTGAATCCACACTCTTTTTTTTTGCCAGAAGTCTATTATATTCACCAATGTTTTGAGTTTTTGAGTCTGCATATGCTTTCTGTTTTCATGGGTATGGGTTGTGCTGTGAAAGGAAATACTAATTTGAATGTTCTGCATCTCTCCTCTTCCTCTACTTGACTTTTCTTTTATTCTCCCATTTCTTACCTCTAGTATGGGGATGTTTTGAATGTGATTCTATCCAGTAAGAAGAAAGGAAGTGCTGTGGTTGAATTTGCAACTGTGAGAGCAGCTGTAAGTACCTAACTCTTCCCCAGTCTATGTCCCCATTCGTTTGTTCAATAATGAAAATCTTATCCAAAGCAGACATTTGCACAGAACCACATTTGCTTACCACTCACTTGCCTCGAAGTCTCAGGTCACCTGCTGAGTTTGATTATTACTAAGAATGACACCTGTCATAGACTTCTCAGCCTCAGGACAATCTCTGCGACCTAAACTGATGTTTTAGTCTTTCTGTAGTGTTGAGATCTCTGTGCTGATGGAAACCATTGGACGGAAGGACTTGAGCTGCTTCATTGTTCCTCACTGTCTGGATCCTCAGGCCCTTTGTCCTGATGGTGTGCTTTTCTCTTGTGGTTTCCTCACCACGGCATGTGGTTTCCCTCCAGGGAAACATGTCTGTCAGTTTACTAGGACCTAGGTGCAGGGTCTGTGGTCTCTTCCTGGCCCAGTTATAATCCACCTTTGTCCATGTCTACATGTGTTTTTCATATATATACTATACCAACTGTCCCTTTAGGTGTAAGATAGATACAAGACAACCATAACAGATATCAGGAGAGAGAGGATTCATTTTTCTGGCCTAATAAAATAAGAGAAATCATCTCTTGATCCACTCACAGATTATTTTGTGTGTTTAGGAGCTGGCGGTTAAGAATGAATGTGGCCTGAGTGGAAACCCCTTGAAGATTTCGTGGCTTGAAGGACAGCCCGAGGTTATTGCTCCAGTATCTCAGCCTGGCCAGTTCATGCCTTCACAGGTAACGGTATAACACGAAAATGCACTGTTGTAATTCCCCCCTTTCTTATAAAGCATGTCAGCTCTATGTTCCCATGTACACCACTTCCAACACAAATACTATTGACTAAACACTGCCCCGCAAAGAGAGGTATGTAAACTTTCTGAGGTTTTATTTTCATATCAGCGGCACAAATATTGCCCTAGTGCTTGCACTCCCCTAGTCTGGCCTAGAACAATGTGTTTGGTTAAATGGACCTCAGTTTATTTGCTTTGGAGTGGTGAGGCGCTGGCCCGGCACTGGCCCAAAGCCCTTGGTCGACCGCTCATTAACGGGCCTGACCTGGGAGACCCCAGGAATGCTGCACTTCACAAAGCAACGCGGGAGGAGCAGTTTGCAATAATGGTAGCCTGGCATGTGAGACTGATTAAATGTGTGCTCTGGGGCATTTGAGCCTGTGTGTCTGTATTGCTATTGATAATGAAGAAATTAATTTTTTTTTCTTCATTTTGACCATTTTAATATCTGTTGGAATTTTTTTTTTTTTTTTTAAAGGGGAATGTAATTGCTCATTTTGAATTTGAAGGATTTATTTACTGCTGGCCAAACATTTGCTGCATAAAACTAGAGAGCTTTATTGAGGAGAAACTGTCTTAAAAGAATTCCCTCTGATGTGTTGCCTCTTGTGATTTTGCGATCACAGTCCATATTGCAATCTCGACTTTCTTGATTGATTTTGCGCGCGTAATATTGTCTTTTGCTGCCAGCACACATGCAGACACCAAAGGTATGTTAACTCCATTGCAGACAGGGTAATCTCATTTCAGGTATATCCTCTCAGAATATACAAGGTTTTTCTTTCTTGTCATTAGATTAGTATGAAGGAATGTTTTGTTTCCATCGGGGCTATTTTACCTCTCTTATGTAGTGATCATTACATATGGAGGATTGCAGATTAGTAAACTCTCTCCCTCTACTTAACTGTGTCTCCAGAGCTGCTGCTGAACTGGGTTTCACCTCCAGCCTAGTGCGATGTCACAGATCACCTTGTCAGGGCTAGCATCTGAGACTCAGCCTGCACACTGGGACTTGTCACTGTAATCTCTTTAAATGTTATTATGGTAACCCAGTTTGCCTCACAGATTTCCAACTTTGATTGCTTCATCTTTGATTTTGTATTTTTTGTCCTGCACCTGAGAATGAAAACAGTACCACGGCTGGTTAAATTTCACGTTAGCCCTAAGCAAGAATACCTCTCGCTAAAGAGGCCCCACATGACATGACACCCATCTCCTCAGACTCTGTCTGAAATGTAAAAATCAGATCCCTCTTCTGTTGTCTACCCCTCCTTCACTCCCCTACACCAGCCAGCTGGAATCACATAGGAACAGATTGGGCGAGGACTTGCTTCTTTAACCTTGTCAATCCAAACATAGTGCTCAGAGAGTCCAAGTCTCACTACAGGGAGCTCAGAGACACATATGAATGACTTCAGCTTCAGCTTCAGTTCCAGCTCTTGTATGCTTGATAAACGAATCTGGGGCCAATGTTAGGGGCCTAATGGAATGAGGGCCACAAATTCCCCTTGAAGACCCCCTTCAGGGTCCAGAGACCTCGAACATTACTAACTATATTGTGATGTGATTTTGACTGCCCTCACAGACACTGAAGAGACCTGTTGAACTACTTGCTCTGGTTTTGTTCTGCTTGCTCAGAAAGCAGATAAAACAGGCCTTACTACATTCCCCCAGTTTCTCTCACCATGGATATTAAAAATTTCAAAATAGGGAAGGGCCACATCTTCCACACTGTGTGAAATTGCTCCCCATGCTCCTGACTTAATTTAGGCCTCTCTTTGGGGAAAGGATCTAGTTTCATCTCCAGACTGTTCTTTGTTATGTCTTTACCCTTTGACATAGTAAGTGAGAGATTGGGAAATGGGCAGGTTTATAAGTGCTTAAGTCATTCTCATAAGTGAAAACATTTCTTTTAGCATTGTATTGTACACACTTGCAAATCTCAGTGAATCCCGAATGAGTCACAGTGTTTGTTGTTTAATATTAATTGTGGCATGTGTGGTAACAGACACACTGTAGGGCTCAGATACTGTCCACCTAAGAACAGTGCTTTGTAAGAGTTGTAAACAGTTGCTGCATCAAAATAGTATCTCATGTGTGGCCCACTATATGGATTCCACAGAGTCTGACTAATAATTCATATCTCACTTCCCAGACTGTCTCTGACATGGAATCACTATCTAACCATCTGCTTTCTCCTTGCAAGACATAATGTTTGTGTCTCCGGAGATATGATGCCATCATTAATCACTGTGTCTTGATTCATGGTTTATTACGTAGCTTAGCATACCATATTATTTAAAGTGAATCTATTGTAAAGGATTTAAACTTGAGCCTTCTGTGCCTGCTTCTTGCATGAGCCAGAGAATTATCACAAGCTTGACACAACACAGACCAGATGCAGCAGATCAGCTATTCTGGGATTGTTTTTCCAGCCCGTCAGTTTGCTAGTGCTTGAAAAGTGCACTCTCACCTAAAATAGCCCCTGAGTTTTGAAGAGATGCACCGTATGTGGCCATGCTGTTGCCATATTCATCCCTAGCCTGACACACTCGCTGAATGGTGATAATGTATTGTTCTTCTGTATTTTACTATGATCAGACCCAGAAGGAGGACATTTTATTATTATTATTGGTTTGTACCTAATATTAATATTGTGTGGCAAGTTTGAATGGATAGAGTATTGAAAGACAGTGAAACTATATGAGGCTGGACTTGTTGGTGGTATATTTTTTAATGTATAATGAGATTTCAAGGAGCAATACCACAGAAACAGTTTGCAGAAAACATATACTGGTTCAGGATAGCTTGAAATACATAGTTTTGCTTTTCTCATTTGATACAGAATTAATTGTGTTATTGCATTAATTATACATCCAGTTCATCACACGTCTCATGAGAAGGGATAGCTGCTGTGGTCGGGCTTGGCCCTAACCCTCTATAGCTTGATAATATGTTCTGACATGATACAGACAGCATAAACAATATCGGTTTTCACAAAACCGCCCTTTGTGTGTGAAACCATTTGAAACCATGCAGCATATTTCAGTAGAATATATATAATATTGTTATATATATAATAGTCATAGGAGTGCCATTAAAAAGAGTAAAAGAATAAGAACATAAATGTGTAAATATAAGGACAAATAACCAATTATAAAAGAATACCTATAAGCATTTTCATTCATTTTCACATTTATCTGTTAATTTATTTCTGTAAAAATGTAGTTTTAAATTTTCTGAAAATATATATAATTATTTATTGCATATAAATGACTAACTTCTATTCTGTATATTTTTAGATTTTATTTTATTTTTTATTTCTTTCTTTTTATGCCATTATTTTCCCTGTTGCTTTTCTCTATTGTTTCATGGTAAAGAAGATAAATAAAGGGATAAAAATAAATAAATGACATTATAAAAGTAAATAAACTAAAAAATAAATATATACAGAAAAAGTTTAAAGTAAATGTGAAAATGCTTTTGGTTTTTATATATTTGGTGATTTTTCTATATTTCCACCTTTTTCTTTGATTATTTTGATTATTTCTCTTACTTAGTTATTCTTTTATTCATTCCTCTTTACATTTCAACATTTATTTTCATTTATTATTTTTGTGGAACTCCTATGACTCAATAAGGTTGAACTGGGAGATGCAATTACAGTTGAAGGACACCTCTCGTATTTGCCAAAACAATATTTTCAGTTTTTTAGTTAGTACCTGACAAAATAAATAACTCATTATAGCTACTCTTCAGTGAGATGACAGGGTTTCTTGGTAATCTGTATGACAGCAAGTTTAGATTTTTGGAGGGAGTGAAGTGGTACCAGATGTGATTGGGATACCTCACAGCTCGGCCAGTTTGCGCAGTGCAGACAAGATAATTTGTCTTCAATTACCAACTCTTTCTTCTCACATCAGTCATGTGGCTGAACTCTTGTTGAGCTTAAGTTTATGTGATTCTTCACACTGAGGGCTCTTGTGTAGATTGCAGAGTCATAGCAGCCAAGGACTGTCGTCTTCAGGAAGGCTTTTTGTCCAGAAAAAACAGTAAATGTTCATTTTTGAAGGTTATAATGAGTAAGGTTTTGGTTTTGATATATTGCCTTTTTTTACCCTTATGTAGTTTCTCAATAATTTGTTTGCTGTTTGTTTTTCAGAATTCTTCTTTTTCTTTAGAATAAATGAGGCTTTGAGGGTGATTGTGGCAGAGCAGGGAAGACTGTCCAATGTAAAGTCTGTGTGGCTGAGTAGCTCGTTCTCCTGCTTATCATAAAAAGCCTGTACAGAAACGTCTATGAAATTACTTTCAATGGTTAACCAGGGTGTGTCAACCCTGGTTAACCATTGAAAGTAATTTCTTTGTGATACAGGTGTGCTTGAGATTACTGAATGCCTAGCAACCCAGCAGTTCAAAGTCCAGTTTACAGTATTACCATGAAACTACATGAAATCCTGCTTAACATGCCTGTCTAATTTAGGCTTGTGTGTGTCTTCACCTTGAAATAATATTGTGCTGCTTGTAGTGTTGGATAGTCCAAGGCTATAATTTCTCTAGAAACTGTGCAGAAGTGACAGACAAGGCTTATTGCCTCCACAGTGGCTTCTGACGGTTACAAAGCCAAATAAGTGTCAGTTCATCAGGGTGCGTAAACAATCTCATACAAACTCTTAAAATGTTGACACCAGCACTTCTGTCCAAAAAACCACCAATCTTGGAATTTAAAACTTGGAATTTTTCTTTACTTCCCTAAATACAAAACAGTACATTTTTCAACGTAAAAAAAAAAGATTTCACAATGTGTTATTGTCATAACATATCCAAGAAACAGGGGCAATGATATCCAGTTTAAAATAGGAGATGCCAAAACAGATATACAGTGCAGATGTACCCACAAACATTGCAGTGTCTGTAAGGACATACATAGAATTCTAAACCTATTTCTAGAAGCGGGACACTTGTGGTTTGTTTATTTTGCAGCATGACCCCGTGGGGCACATAGGAATTTGACTGGTTCTGGGTTTGCCCCACAACCTTTTCTGCCAACCTCCCACTAAAGCACAGACTGTCCTGACTCTCTTCTCTCCAAACCTGAGGAAAATGAACCTAGATTGTCTTTAAAAATCTCAGTTTGACCATGCGTGCTCACACGTATACAGGTGTGTTTCTTTTTACTTACACACGGTGTCTGTGAGATGCAAGCGTGTATTTTTCACGTGTCGGGGGTCTGTTTAGTCAGAAGGTAGTGTTTAAAACCTCATCAGGAGTTATGCTGCAGTAATGGATGTCTCTGGTCCTCCTCCCTCGACACCCCCTGCATATGTGGAAGTATCACATTACCCTTTACCACTTTCCCTTTCGTGCGCCACTCACCAGAGCATCGGACTCTGATTTGCAGCTAAGCAAACAGCTTGCTCCAGAGCTTCTTTTTTTTTTTTCTTCCTCTTCTTCTTCTGAGGTCTTGGACCTGTGGCCTGGCTTGGTCTGCAGCCCAACCTGCCACCACTGGCTGGCTTTTATTGGAAGCAGAGCTAAGTGTTTGTTTTCACTGCATTGAGAGAGATGGGGGGTACCTTGGTCTACCTTTGAGTGGGGCCTCTGGGATGCGTGCGGAGGAAAAATTGCCCTCTGCACACAATAGATTGGCAAGCACGCCAAGAGCCAAGACATCACAGCTCGAGGACCTTGGATTCCAGCCGCAGCTTTTCTTTTCTTAAACACAACACTCTTAAGTCTTAACAGCCGTTTCCAGCACAGTACTGTGTGGTTTGGGGGACTACACTAGCAAAGGAGGGAAGTAAAAGAAGGTGAAAATGTCCAGCTTGGAGTTTGACATCAGACAGCGTTCAATTATTAACTTAAACATTGCATCTACCTCTGCAAGGAGTGACTCTCAGGAGATCATTAACTTTGTGTAGTTGTATTCTTTTAGTTTAAACTGTCAAACCAGATTGCTGTGGATGCAAGTGTCGTACAGACATAATATCTGGTTATCTTGAGAGTAAGATGTCCCTGTTAAAAGTTTGCCTGGATGATCTGGTTCACAAATGAACCTGTTTCCAGTATACTGGTTTAACTGCATTAAAATATAGATGTTGTCACTTCCCTCCACAGGTTATTAGTCACTACTTAGTGTACTGGGATAATGGAGACAGATTTATAAAGGTTTATTGATCATGTAACATCACTTTATGTTTTTGGTCTGTCCATAATATCAGAAGTGTGTCCCCCCAGAGCGAGATGAGTTGGATCTCATCCCCTTAGTAAAGCCTTCCTGTAATGCTCGGCTATTGCGTTGTCTAATTGTGGAGTTTGTCCATCACCTGCAGAACATCATCCAGGATCGAAGGGCCCAGGTCGAGGCTAAATGAAAAGCCACTATCCTCGTCCTTTTGCTGCCCTTCAGTTTTGTCACAGATTTCTGAGGAGTCTCCATCTTTGTCTGAACTCACACTTCCCCGACCAAGGCTGTGAGTCAGATTGTAAGCAACAGTATTCCCTCTTTGGTACCCATCCTCCTTTTCTAGCTCTCCTTCTCCTTCTTCACTGTCCAGCAGCGGCATAGAGCTGCATTTCTTTCTCTTGTGGGGAGTGTTGTGCTGGTGGCCGACAGACCAGTCAGGGCTCTCTGACCCCTCCGTCTCATCCAGGTTCAGACGAGGGGGCTTGGGTGGCGGAGAGCAGGCCATGAAGAGGTTCTGCTCGCTCTGGGAGCTTTGTAAAAGCAAGTTGTGGCCCATCTTTAAGAAGGACAGGTCTCCAAAGCTGTCCGTGTGGGCATCGTTGCCAATATGTGAGAGGTGGCGGAAATCAGCAAGTGGTAGGCTGATCATGTTGACTGACAGCACCTCCCGACGCTTGGGATTCCTGCTGGGCCAACGACCAGAGGATGGCTTTCTGTGCAGTGATGTTCTGAATGGCATCTTGGGAGACCTGGTTGAGATAGACAGAAAGGTTTCTTATATATCCTGAAGTCTTTGTATCCTTTTATATTTCCCCTTCTGTTCGATAATGAATCCTTAGGAAGTTGTGAAGTTTAAAAACATAATGCCATCTGCAACACAACACAAAAAAGGAGAAAATCTAATTTAAAAAATGCTTGTCTCATTCCATGTTTTCTGTTAAAGTAATTGATAGAACACTAGATTATGAATCACTTTTTGATAAGCCAGCGTTCCCTCTCATCGTGCTAGAATATGGAGCAGGTCTGTGCTTGTCATGTAATTTAGCACCAGATGTAAGTATTGGACTGTATCAGTCCGCTTGATGTGAATCGGCAGCCATTGTTTAGAGATTGCACCTGCTCCACTTGATTTTGCTTTAATGAAATTCATCATTATTTGGCAGCAGGGAGGTGTTCCAACAATGCTTTGAAGCTTTAGTTTCTAAATATTTACTTTATAAATGAGAGTTTTTTCCCATAAATGCAGGTGTGGTCTGCTGCATATCCTCCAAAACAAGTCTGTTAGCTCGCTGAAGACTTCCAGTAACAGTGAAAAATACAGATTCCCAAATGGTAATTGTTGTCCTGCATGTAAGTGTGTTGTATCTATTCTCATTTAGTTTGGGGAGAACCTGAGGTTTTACTGTTATTTTATAGAAATCACGATGATAACTTCGCTTATGAACATATGTTTATGATTTTCAGAGGAAGTACAAATAGCTGGGATGCAGTCAGTTTATTTTGCTGTGGTGTGAGAGTTATGCAGTGACTCTGGATGTGGAAGTTAATAAAGTTAAATATTCTTATTCCATAAATGGGATCACGCTGTAGCCATTATGTTTCAGAATAAATTATCCATTTTGTAGTTTGGGGAATTTATATTATTGAAATTTCACTTCCATCAACAAAACTTGAAAGGAAACATCTTGGTTAAAATGAAACGATACAATAACACTTGAAATGAAAGTCAAACTTGGTCTAAAAGAGAAAACCCTTTTTTGCGTTCCGTGACCTGTAATCATTTTATTGAGTAAAGCAGAACTCAGTTCATCAGCGCTGGCATGTCGATTAGATAATCTGCTCAGTGTCTGTGATTTAATGGTCTCCCAAACAGCTTTGCCCACATTAGGTCTGTGTTCGTGACTTGAAACACGCACTCTGTAAATTTGTAAGTCACTATAGCAAACAGGTTTTGTTGGCTTGTAAAGGTTTTATCGGCACTTTAGTAGCAGCGGGAGATTGGAGAGCGTGGACACAACAGCATTCCTTTCCAAACATGTCAGTTTGACCAAGGAGGAGTTTTAGGATTTCAGCCATGAGTATCATGTTCAGGAAACACTTCATGACCAAGTAAAAATTAAACTAGTCCATTAAAATAGATTGGCCAAAAAACACTTTTTAAATGATCTTTCTCAATGCTGCCATAAATGATCCATCTCTGGGACAGATGAGGAATCAGTCTGATGAAAACTTCAGCCACAGGTTAAAAGCAATTGATGACAAGATTTTTCTTTTCATACAGTTGTTCGACTCATAGGATGAATAAAAACAGAATAAATAAGGACTTATAATTGAATTCTTACCTGTCTTGCTGAGCAAACACAGGGTATTTGAATCCCGCACATGCACACACGTCTCTGTCAGGAAACTAGGCTGTGTCTACCTGCACACCCTGACAAACTTCCTTGGCATGATGGGACTTGTTCAGCCGTTACAGAGAAGCCCTCATTGCACAGCCTTGAGACAGAAAAACAGAGTGCGTTAAAATGACATTTTCCTCAGTGACACAGCCCAATTAACGTTGACATTTAAGTGTAGCATTTAATGCGCTCTATTGTAACTGCAAAGAGACCGTTTCTTACCTTTGTCCATACTGCTGCTTAGATGGGTGTGTTCAGTCCTTGGACATTTAACCTCTTTTTTTTTTTTTTTTTTTGGCTAATCCTCCCCAGTGTAAACTCCCACTTGCATCTCAACCCTCCAGGTGTGTTGCTGGTGAAAGTCTTCTTTGCCTAAGAGATAAGGCAGGTGAGATCAGAGTTCAGGAGTGTTAAGGCGTCCAGGTGGAAGCTTTTCTTCAAGCTCTTCTTAGTTTATATTTGCTGTCATCCCTTTTTAGAATGGTTGCCAGCCGTCAGATGATATCATCCTGCTTGCGGTGTGAGCTGGCCCTTTAGTCATAGGCGATAAAGTAATTCCTGCTGGTTGTTTGGCAGCACCCATTACCTGTGGGAAATGCAGCTGATTTAATTCCTGTGATTCTGAGAAATACCAAAATGTGGGAGAAACTACGGCGCACAACTAATTTTCTCAAGAGCGGAATGGTGTGTCAGTGTGCTTGAGAGATGGGAAGGACGAGAGGAGGTTGAGTTTGAATAGGTTTGTGCGTGCACAACAGGTTGAGTGTGTGTAGATGTGTGCTTATGTTGAAAAAGAAAAAAGAAAAGGAAGCTATAGCCGGTGAGCAAACAGGACAGTCACCCGGAGAAAGGGGTTAACTGATCTCTAATCTCCATGTCATTGTCCCTCTGCTCTGCTGATTTCCTGATTTCCTGGCTGTTGTTGGCTTGTCTAAAGCCTCTGAGTCCACCCCCCTCCACAGGCCCTTCTGCCTGACTGGAGGCCTATAGCTTCTCTATGTAATCAAAGCATACTATCGCACACAGACATGTATGGACAGGCACAGCACACTGGATTTCACAAGTGAGATAACTTGTTGCATTTCCAATTCTCACGGCTCCAGCATGTTGTCTTTGCCTCTGGAATGCTATAGTAATACAGTAATGGAAATTGTGTCACAACAGCAAACTCTTTTCAGCTCTATGGAATTTGTTAAAAATGGCAGGGTTAAAGCATTTTGTTGTGCTTTTGCAGGCAGTAATTGCTACTCACACGAAGGGCATGATCACTGTTTTTTGTGTTATGGTTTAGAAAGACTCTTTTTTGAACTATTTAATATTCTACAACCTGTGTCTCTCTGTTTAAACAGAGTATATTAAAATCACCAACACGGCTTCATGCTCTGATATTCTTATAAATAACACTGTGTTCCAGCAGAAAGGAGGACATGGCTCGGGTTTCGCTTTGTCCAATGCTTCTACTTGTTCACTAAACTTAAAACACGCAGGGTGTGAAGGAAATGGACCAATCGTATCTTTCACTATTCCTCCAGTCCTTTCAAATTGCTCCAATAAACAATAGGCGTGCCGCCCGATCCTCTTGTTCTCCCGCTCTGCACTCTCGTGCCAGAACAGTCTGCAAGACCAGACACAATTACTCACGCAAATGAAATTATCATAACATTTACTCAAGGCTGAAACAGAAAATTTTTGAACATCTCTCTTCTGAGAAACCCCCTCCTTCTTCCACCTACGACCACAAAACTGCTTTCATGCTAGGAGACAATCAGGGTGATCAACTAGTGTTATCCGTGGTATCTGGGAATGACCTCACAAGTCCTGCTGTCTGACCGAGGTTGGGCTTACTTTGTTAGTTGTATTGTCATGCTATGTAGCCTCTGAGCTGATACGTTTAGCCCTAGCTGGATTTCTGTATAAGCCTCTTTTCTAAGGCCTGACCATAGCGGGCAATGTGGTTTGATGCAGCTATGCTGGGCCTGAAATCTGGGATGCTGCGTGTTTTTGTTGTTGTAGGATAAAAACTGTTTCCAGATATTGCTTTGACTGGCGCTAGAAGCCCAAACTGAGGCTTTGGTGGATATTCTTCTGGCCCTTTGTTGTGTGTTCTCCATCTTCCGCTCTATGGAGGCCCTTAGACAGCCAACATTTAGACTAGATTTACAGCAAGCACTGTCTCGTTCTTTTATATGAAAAACATTGTTCAATGACGACAAACACAGGACATACTGTGCTCAGCCGATTCCGCTCTGAAATATATAACAGTATGAAAAGCATGAAACTAGACGATTGAAACTGGGCAACTACTCTATCTGAGTAGCTACTCTTTGTAATGTCCTTTCATCAATTCTGGTGAGAACATCCAAGTAAGCATTTGTCATCATCCGAACCGTTGCCATCATTGTTTGTCTCCAAAGTTATGACTCAATGATGAGCTTTGCGAAGGCGCTCCAAAGGAAACTTGGCGGTCTGGCTGCTCAGAGGAAGTGTAGACGCTCAGTTGCATGACTGCCACATGACAAAGATCTGACATCAGTCAAAGTCCAGGTGTGATGTTGTTGAATACCAAATGCTGACTCATCAACACATGACAAAGGTTACAGTATCGTCTAATCAACACAATAAGTTCACATCAGGACCGTCACAGTAAGGAGGAGAATAGGCTGAGTCATTAACAGAGAGATTTAATAGACTTAAAGCAAGAAAACGTAGCATCTGTTTAACTATCAGAGATGTATTATGAGTTTTTAGAGGAATTGTGGTGGGCTACAGGTGTAAAATATTTTAGAGCTGCAATGACTGAATCTGGGGCCTCTCTCCTGTCATTCTCAGCAGTCAAATGTCCAATAAAGGCAGAAATCGACCTCCAGAAAATATGTTATATAAAGGTAATTTTGTACTATTATCCAGAGAAATCTTGTACCCACAGATATATAAAATGTCTTTTCCAGCTCTCTATGGAGTTTTTTTTCGTTGAAGGATTGACTTTAATGTTTAATGTACATGACATGCTATTTCTTCCCAGTGGATGTAGGCGGTCGGTGAAAACTGGGAATGTAATTCTGTGTCTCCTGGCACTGAATCATTAGTAATTATTAAATCATGGCTGTGATATTTAGATTACTTTAAAGACTGGATAGTTGAAGTAAACAGTGTGCTAGCTATACACTAGCTGTTTGTTCTGCACATTAAATACTGTAGATAAGGAACCCTGTTAATATGGGAACACATACACAGAACAAACAGACATTTCAAATTATTGTGTTTGGAACCTTGATTTAATTTTCTGTTTTTCTTCTCCTCTCATAATACCTGAGCTCTTTTTGACATCTCCAAGGTTCAGACTGCATTCTTACCAGTCCCGTGGCCCCTTTTGTTTTAATGGGAAATCTTTTGCAATCAGAGGGTTTTTCCCGGAAGGCTAGGATGTGAAAGACATAATTTTGCTTTTACAACGATGTATTGTTGGATATTATAGAGGCCAAACCCCCACGTCTGCCTATTCTAGGATCCCTTAGCTCATCCATCATAAAGAGAAATACCAGGGCACCAGGAGTTCAGGTCTTTGCTGCCATTTCTCTTTTCACTGTTTATTTCCTTTACTTTAACAGTTTCCAAAGGCACTCTCCGTCTCCGTCTAACAGGCTTCTCTTCTGTCCAATACCGTGACAGTGAACGTACAACCACATGCATACACCTCCATTCATATACACACATCTTCTTATATGACACCTCAGATCCGCCACTGCCCTTTTTTCCCCTTCACTTTGCCTGAATGTTACTGGCTGATTCGCAGTCCACACACAACTAATATAATCTATATACAGTGGTCATTCAGGTTTTATTTTGTTGGCATGGTCAGAAAATCAGCTCTGCATTTTCAACTCAACGATACCTTTCTTCAATTTGTGAAAATTGAGAAAATTTAAAAATAGCCGTATTTTTACATACAGTATACAGCTTTTCCAGTGTGGTTTCAAGGACGTCTGTAAATTCTGCAGCTTGCGTAAAAAATAATTGACCTGTATAATTGCGTTTGTCACAATCAATGATCTGTAGATGTATTCACTAAGACTACACGTGCAGAGTTTTCTGTTCAGACTCATGGCTTTTGCTGTCAAATAAAAAGAGTTCTTGTCCTGGAGTTCCGTTCAGAAACCAGATGTTGGCAGGACATGTGCATGTAAAGGGTTAAATACAGGAAGTAGATTTGGGCCTTAATCTCTATATAGGGTTTATTTTTCACTAAGAAAAACAGTGTACTGGACCAGACATTTGTGGTAGTCAAAGTAATCATGACCCTTGTATGATCCTATTTAATAGAGAACTTTGAATGAGCTGCAGAGAAATGGCAGATGGGAGTTTTGCTTTATTTCTGTCTGGGCCCCAATGAAGTGGTTGTTTCCAGTTAAGGTGCAGCAATAGATCTACAAATCTAAGGAATGCACATGCCTCCATGCCGAGCGGGAATGATCAGTGAAAGGTTTGAGGAGTATAAAAATTTTACGATCAAAATCATCAAAACACAGCGTCTTTAAGAAGAAGGGTTTTCATCCTTGCAATAGAGCTCCAAAGACCGTGAGTATTGATATTACTCCATAGCCAATGTTAGCATTAACAGCTGTTTACTCACCGGTCAAAAAGAAACTTTGCGATTTCAGCATCAAACTTTGTTCCCTTATCAGCCAAGTGCTGTCTCCAGTGGTAGAAAGCTTTGCTTCTATTTCTCACACCTTTACTCTGCTGAAGTTAGCATGCTAACCAGCTACCTCCGGCCCAGTCGGCCCATCTCATGACTTTCTGATAGAATCACTGTGGCGTCCAGGCTGCCCTGAAGAAGTAGTGCTGCTCAGAGGATGTATTATAACCTCTTGTATTATAAACACAACAATGGCTGAAGCTCTAGGCAAGACTGGTAAATAAACAGCTGCTAATGCTAACATTGGCTTTGTAGCAATAACAAAATTTACAATAAGCTCTGAAGCTGTTCAGTATTTTATTTCAGTTTGGAGAAGTAGTGGTAATCTCATCTTAAAGTCTCCCTCCTCAATATTTCATTGCTTTTGCATATTCACACACTTAACTCTGTCACTCATGCTCACATGCTTACGTACTCACACAAATCTCAAACAAACACACATAAAGAAATGGTGTAATTTGCAGCTGATCTGACAAGTTATGCCGGGGGAATGCAGTGGCCACCTGCACTGAGAGATGCCTCCTCTTGTGTGTGGGAAGGAGTTGCAGTATGAGTCTGAGTGTGTGTGTGTGTGTGTGTGTGTGTGTGTGTGTGTGTGTGTGTGTTGCGTGCGTGTGTGTTGCGTGCGTGTGCGTGCGTGCGTGCGTGCGTGCGTGCGTGCGTGTGTGCGTGTGTGTGTTATATTGCCTGACTCACAGCACTGCTGGTATACATGATGTCATTACTGGCCTGGGGTCAGACTGGGATGTGCTGTTTAGAGGCCTAGCCATGTGCTGATGTCACATAGCTAATCCTCAGCTTGTTTGTGTGTATGCGTGCGTATGTGTGTTTTACAATCATCCTACCTCTGTGGTGGCCTTGTACCCTGGCTTTGTACGGGGGCCCATTGTTTGTGTTCTGTGGTTTCCTACTCACTCTGGGCCCCAGTGTTACTGCAACACACACGCACACACACACACGCATAGGTACACACCAAGTATTTAGTTACACAGTGATGCAGTGGCTAAACATGTACATTGTAAGTTAACACCCCGGGCAAGGAAACATCCCTCATCCTGAGAAGAAATGCGTCACATTGCCCATAAAGCACCTGTTAAAGCTCAGAATTCCCCTACATCATTAGCCTGGTACAGTCCACCCGTGACCACACTGGGTAGAGAATAGGTCAGACCAATCATGAGTGTTCAGATGCCCTTCACTGCAGTGACCAGTAGAGGGCAGGGCAGAGTGGAGATATGTTTGCTGAGGAGGAGCGAGCATTTCCACCAGTTTGGTTGTGTACTTGCTTGTGTTTTGTTAAATTTGAGGATGCAAGAGTCATTTATTTACCTAATGTCGTTCGCGTGATATTTCATAGTTACGTGTCAGACAGGGGCTTGAGCTCACATTACTGGAATGATAATAGCAGCTTTCCTCAATCCAGGGGCGGGGTGGAGGGAGGGAGTGGGGGGTAACTTCCCCTCACCGACCCTCTCCTCTCTTCTTCCTCCACACTTACCCTCTTTCTCCCAGCACATGGATGCTGGAGTCCCCTTGATGTTTTCCAGATGCCTTAGCTCAGCGAGCACATTGACAAAAAACTACGTCTCCTCTTCAAATCGCTCTCATTCGCTCTCTCTGTCCTTCATGCACACACTCACTCACTCTCTCCTGCAGCTCACTGTCTTGTTAAAGAGACACTTCCTTGGCCCAGCAGACTTCCTGGATATAATCCTTTAAAACAGTGGCTTACTCTGTGGATACATGCCTCCCTCTTCCTTTAAAATGGCACAACGGTCTCTGTGAGTGTGTGTTTTTAAATGTGCGGAAGTATGCAAACATAAGCATTCTGCTTGCATGTTTTAAAAAGTGCCTCATCGTTTCTCTAGAGTCCTTCTTCTTGTGTATCCTGTGTGTGGCATTTGTGACCACACGGATTGTAGCCTGTGTGCGTGTAAGACGTCTGGCCTACGTTCCACCCTGCTTGATTAGCCATTAGCTGGTGGCTGCCCTCTCTGATTCCCCCCACAGTAAGAGAATCTCTCGCCATCCTCATCCAAGCCCAAGCCCCTCAAAGAAATCACACATACACACACACACACACACACACACACACACACACACACACACACACACACACACACTCAATGAGAAGCCAGTTGACTGCCAGGCCTAATCCCAGCCCTCATTTTGGGGTTTAATGACCTCAGGCAGCGGAATTACCCTGTCACAGTTGCTCTGCAGGCTGCTGTCTCATGCATGTTCACCCTGCCGTCATGCTGATGGTAACTGAGATGAGAGCATCTGTCCGGGTCGGCCTCTCCTCCGCTCTGTACCCACAGGCCCCGTCGCGAAAACAAACAGACAGTAGATGGTGACAATGGTGTCATTCGCTCCGTGTCGTTGTTATGATATAAATTACAGACATGTTGAACCTTTCTATGACTCCCTGCCTGTGTAATGGGTCATTAGACATTTTCCTTGAATACTGATTAAGGGCCACCAGCTTTTATTCATCAGTTTCCGTGTGGGGAGTTCTTCAGTCTATGAAAATGGTTAACTTTTACATAAGACCTTTTCTGTGGCTCTGGAGGATCTTTGTCAAGTCTGAAAAAAGATAACCTCTGATGATGTCATCCAACTTTCTGTTGGGGGATTATAGATAGTAGACCTGCCACTAGTGATTACTTTCGCTATCAATCTGTTGAATATTTTTCTGAATTCATTGAGTGATCGTTTGGCCCATGAAATGAAAAATGCCCTTCACAATAAACCTGAAAGCTGAAAGTTATTCAATATTTTTCCTCAAAAAATGACCTGAAAGATTAATCAATTATCAAAATAGATAAAGATTGCAGCTCAGTTTATCTGTTAATTGACTAATCCTTTCAGCTTTATTCTGAAGAGATGTAAAACAAGTAAGGCAAGTAGATGAAGATTATCCTACTCGTCTTGTTTATTATAATCAACATTATCATGTCATTTGTTTAATCTCTAGAAAATTTTACGAATCTTGGGCTCAAATATTTATGTTATAGCCGCCTAATTTTATATCAGAAAATACATAGATTGGGGCGAAAGATTACATGTGCTTTCAAATCATATGCAGTTTTTGTTGCAACATTTTCCACGTTATTATAACCCTTCCTTGTTTGACATTAAAGTCAAGTCTCTTTCTTCTGCAGGGCTCCCTGACAAATGAGCGTGACTACGAGAGCGTGGTGATGATGAGGATGAGGCAGGCTGCTGAGCGACAGAAACTCATAGAACAAATGCAAAGGGAGGACGAGGAAGATGCTGGCAGGTCATAGCACAGCAGGACTCAACCTGGTACCAGCTTGCAACTATTAAATGAATACCTGTTTCAGGCTTTAGTTTCATAAAGCCTCTTAATGTCTTTTGTTATTTTTTGTATGTAGTACACTGTGGAAAAATAAATATTTTTAATAACTGAAAAGAAATGCTTATTTTCAAATCTGTAGTTTTAATCAGTGTGTTGCTTTTCCTTTTCTTGAGAACGTAGGATGACTGAGGCAGATACAGAGTAGAGAAGAAGTGAGGGCTCCTGCAGGATTCAGGGTTGAGCCTTATCTTCCCAGAGGTAGGGGTCCCATCACTGAGGCTGCAGGGTCTAATCAGTGCTGCACAGTATTGTACCAATACATGGACGCCAAATTCAAAATACAGAGTACACTGTATTTTGTATACCTGCAATTAGTTGACATCGTTGTCCTGTAAATAAACATTTCAGTCTGTTCTAGACAACATTTACATTCACAAGCTTGATTTAGTCTGTTTACTTGACTATCTAGTTTGTCCCATAAAGTCTGAAAGGAGACAAACAGATATTTAATCTAAATTTATTAGATAATATTTTATCAGCAGCTTATCAGTTTTTCTGACAGTTCGGAAGAATATAATTAGTGCTCAGAAATGTGATAAATTGCAACATATTTTCTTACAATATTAAGTATATCACAAATCCTTAGGAATCTCAAAGGTAGTGTATTGTGACCCATGCATCAACATATTGTATTATGTGGTTTTATTGTGCCATCTAATGCAGTATTGCTTAGCAGTAATAAAGTAGTTGGTAAGTAATTTTAAGACCTTTAGAGATTTAAAGCATCCAGTGAGTATTTAGTCTTTGTTCACTGTGCTGTGAAAGAGCCAGAGGAGATTGGCCGCCCAACACCACATGTAATCAAAGCAGTGTAATGATGTAATTTGCATCTGTCAACCATTGTATAGTTAGCTGTGACAACTTATTACCTCATTATTGTAGCCAACCGAGTGTAATGTAAAAATCATTCTTTTCTGTTGTCTGAGTATTCATTCAGAAACTCTGTAAAAATTAGTCGAGAGTTGTAGCAACCCAAACCGCAGAGATCTTTTCTCTCCCATGTTCACCCAGTAATCAAGCTGCGATTGGAACACTAGGTAGGCTTTTATGTGAATTCTTGTGGTCCCATGTGATGAAAAGTGAACATACTCTGGAGGCTCTCCATTGCAGATCTGGTGGTTTAGATGATTGTTCCCTGGGTTTTGTATACAATATATCTAAAGCTCTACTCCAGACTGTAGAGGCCTGTGGACTGCATGTTTTTTTTTTGTGGTAGATTGAATATTTGTATGTAATCTCTACACTGCCCTATGCAACACATGCACAAAATAATGTACATCAGGGGTTGCCAATCTGGGGGTCATAACTAGTGACCAAACTAAGACCATAATGTATGATAAGGGGTCAGAAGTAAACGTGACTCTAATTTAAGGAGTCACAAGTCAAAAAAGTTGGAACCTCTCATGTAGACCATTTATTTCCAGACAGGGAAAAGGCTGTTATAGGTAACTAAATACTGTTGCTTGTAACTTACTACAACTATATCTTATGTAATGCAAAAAAAAAGAAAAAAAATATGCCTCTTCACTTTTTTAGATGAGAAGACTGATAGCACTTTCATGTCGGTCCATTCAATATGAAGCTGGAACCAGGAGATGGTTAGCTTGAAAAACAACGCTGAAAGATCCACCTACCAGTATATTTAAAGCTCACTAATTAACACATTTTATCTAGTTTGTTGAACCTGATTAAACACTATAAAAGTGACAAGTTGCGGTTTGACCGCAGATCGGGTCCTGAACTATTTCTTGGCGGGGAGGAGATGACTTTCTTGAGTCTTGTTGGCACCATGCGCTTGCCAGGCAAGCAACAGAGACTCCAGATAGTCACTGCTCCCAGCCAAAAAATAGTCTGGCTCATAACCCCCTGTACAACCGCATCTGGCTCCAGCTTAACATTGAATGGACAGACATGAAAGTAGTATCGATCTTCTCATCTAACTCCGCAAGAAAGCAAATTGCTTCTTTTTTTTAATGCAAAGTCAAGGAACTATTGCTTTAATCACCAACTGAGAAGCTTTGATTTCTTGATTTCTGACTTACTTATACCTTGTGATAACACTACGCTAAGCAATACCAGAACATCAATTTTTCCTTCATGCATCATATTGCAGCAATGGGTAAAGTTATGATTTTTCAGCAATGGGTGGACTTTATTTTGGGCAACCTACATATTTCAGTGTTTCCATTTCACACATGTCACTCCACCCTCGGCTCCGATAGATCATGTCACAGGCCCTGGACCAGCTTTAATTGAAGAACACGCCACCTGCCTCAAAACTGTCTGTGTTCTGTCTTATTATACCTACCTCAACAGATTTTCTCTGAAGTTTCTCTAAGCTATTGCTGGTCTAAGCTGTTTCACAATAGGCTTATGTAACAGATACCTAGAAGATAGTGTTTATTTATGCTCTCTGAAGTGACACGCTACTGCTCTGTGACCCACATTAAGTCAGACCTTACAGTGCCAGACTGTTGTGGTCACCCTGGTTTTTGTAACAGGGTCCTCTGTCTGGAACATCTATTCATCCAAATAGTCTTATTTTCCTGTCCCATAAAGGACTATGGTGTAATGGTATGTCTGTATTTTTTGGGTTGCGTGGCGGCTCTTTCTCTTGTCATTGTGTTATTTAGGAACTACATGGCAGCTCTGCAACATCCAACTCAGCCATCCATCTCCCTGCCACTGCTGCTCTGCCTCACCGTGGCTCTGTTACACAATGTCCAGCTGTGGAGTGGTGTGGTGTGGTGTGGTGGGAGACATCTGCTCCTCTCTTGCAAAATCCCCTCATCACATGGATTGGTTTATGCGTAGCCTTTTTCATATCCCGGCAATGAAGGGAAAAAAGGGCCAGAAACAGACTAACTCTGTCCAAATGACAGCAGAGGAAATACAATTACAGGAAACGCATTCACCACCAACCCTGCCCTGAGCCCACAGTGGCTTGCGCTGCATGCGAACCAGGATGGGAGGATGAGCCTGTTGGATGCACTGTCCTATCAGCAACTACAGCAGAACCCTGGAATCTTAATAGTATCCTCTTCCTCCTGCTTTCCGTGGATTGTCTGTATCAAAGTTGCCATGTCAGTGTATGCAAACAGTATCTGGAATCTCCGTGGTCACAGAATTGGGAAGCACACGCACCTTTTGATCTTAAGTGCGGATGTGGAAGCTAAGTCATGTGTGAGGCGGCAGACCTGGTAAGAGTTTGGCTGTGAGCTCGCTGGCAAAGTTTCTGGTTTGGGGTTAGTGATCCAGGCTGGCCTCAGACATGTGCTGGCAGACCTGCGGCTGTAATGAAACCACCACCCAGCCTTTTTTGGCTCTCGCAGGCAGTCTCCTGCACTCCGTGTGCCTGCAATGCTAGAGCCTCATGCCTCATCTTGGGGCATGCAGCATCCCTGTAAGGTGCCACACAGCAGCTCACAAGAAGAGCATGTGAAATATTTTTTACATGTGAAGTGTCTGGTTTGATGGATTATCAGACGGCTTTATACATGCGTTCAGTTTTGTCTGTGGTAAATCTTAGAAGGATTGGAAATTGTTTTCTTTTTTTAATAAGTACACAAACAATCCATATCATTACATCATTTAATCATAAGCATATGATAGACTTACAAAAACATCTTTGCACAGTGCTGTAAGTACAAACATATCTAGCAGTGTTTTATTTACTTAGGAAAAAGAGAGAACTGGGTGAGGCCTTTTGCACGGGATGACTTTACAGTCATGCCTTTAATTAAGTTCTACTGCCAAATGACATTGACTGTAAAACTGGCCCTCACTCGCAAACTTAAAATTGGTCACCAGTAGTAAATAGCAAACAATATGGGCAAAGAGTCCTATAAAATGTATGGAATCTAGTTTGGTATTCCCCTGAAGTATCCCTCATTCAAGATAATCTGAAACTTTATGTCTGGGATATTCTCAATTTTAGAACTTCATGTTCACTTGACAGAAGCCTGAATATGTAGCTGGCAGTGTGTCAAATGTACAGCAGAGAACCAAAGTAAAAAACAATTGATCACTCCGTCTCCTTGTGGAGGCACCACACCAGCGTCTGTCCCACCCCTGTCATTGTCATCACGCGGAAGCCGATCTTCTCCAGCTTGTCCAGCACCAGGCGTGGTGGGTCGTCCACATGGTACTCAGAACTAAATGAGCATAAACACAAGGTAATTCAACTTTCCACAGATGTGGGATTTCTCTGTCTTTCAGTAAACTTTGCTTGGAAAGTAGAATGCTGTTAATTGTTCTGGTGCTTGTTCACTTCCTCCCACACCTTGGTTCATTTCCCAGCAGCATTTGACTCAGATTGCCAATGACAACACTTCCCTGATCTGCATTCTATCAGCACTGAATGGTTTATGCTAAATCTGCAAAGCAGCAGTCTTCTTCAACTACACTGGAGTTTTTTTTGTTTTTCCCCTGACTCCATGTGACCTGATCTCCGCTCCGTCGTCAATATGTACCTGTTGACTGCCAAAAATGAAAGAAACACCAGTGTGTTTCTTTGTGCCTAAATTTGGAAATAGGGCTCTGTGTGAGGATATTTACAGTACACCTGGGAGTCGATTTTGTGTGTGTGGGTGTGTGAAGGTCCACGTTGGAAATGTGTCATTACTGTTGACAATTTCCCGGTTGGGGGGTGGTGGTGTGAATGCTTTCCCAAAACTGATCAAATCATGCTATAAAATCTTCATCTTATGAGCTACAATTGAGTCTTGGTGCTTTCATGGAAGAGGACCTGAGCTGAATTATGCATATAAATCTCTCTAGTAGTCTACTAGTTACCTGCCACCTTTACTTTATCTCCACCTGCTGCAATAACTGCCTGTCTCCATTTTCAATACTCACAAATTGTTTCCCAGCATGGTTGTTTTCCTGGCTCCCAGGTAATTCATGACAGCTGGATCAGAGAATTCATCTCCCACGTTTGTTGGACCATTTTCCTGCAAGACAAGCAATTAAACACATTAACTACACAGCTGATAGTTTATTCTAGATATTAGGAAATGATTGCTTTGTTAAAAACAATATCTGCTGCCTGTTATTTGTGCAGCTCTTGCTTCATATCACTGGCAGGTGCGGATCATAATCTAATATCTGCACGGACTAAAAATAGATGATCCAGTACTCAGAGGCTATAGAATTAGGTTGTTCTTGTCGTGCAGACAACAAAATGAACATGCGCAACAAGAGGCCGAAAACTGGGCAACATGTGTTTTTAATTTAGGGCACCATGGCAAAGAAAAAAAAAAAAAACACACACACACACACACACACACACACACACACACACACACACACACACACACACAACCATACGCACGCTGCTTGCTCCGCTTGTAGCCTTTGACTGTCTGTTGTTTCCACCATGCAGAATATCACAGGCCACTGCATAACTGTAATCTGCAAGTGGGGGATCTTGATTGATTAGTAGTATGAGCAACGTTGCGCAGCCAAATAAATAAATCCCTGAATGTCCAACTCGAGCGTGTGTCCTCCTCCTACAAGCATGACATGAGTCATTCACAGATGCGGGATACACACCAGTCGGATCTGCGTACTGATGAGTATGTAAGGCATCCCGTCGCCCTGGCGGTGGACCGTTATTCCCCTGGGTATGACTGAGGAGGTTTCTTCACAGACGCGACAGTCCCCCCTCTTCAATTTACGCGTCTGCTGACAGCTCTTTGCGGAATGCGGAAACACCCACCGCGGCGGACCAATCCGAAGTCTTTTCTCAGCATCTGACAGCAGCGCTGCTCGCTCTGCACACACTCTTGCTCAACTGTGATCAGGAGTTTGTCGACATGATGAACGTTGGCCAGCGTGCATGTACCAGTGGAAATGGTTATGTTGCAAAGTTCACAGACATAGCCTAGTTCATTGTTGTGTTTGATTAAGCTGCCATCTTCTTTTCACAATTATACATATATGCACAAGTCCTCTGTAAATTCTCTTCATTCTGTGGCTGGCAGATTCAGTTTTTCACATTTGCAAAAAAGCAAAAAAAAAAAAAAAAAGCATGTATGACATTGAACCTGCACTGTCTGGAACTCAAATTTCCTTCTTAGAGATTTATTAATTTCCTCCTTGGTGCAGTAATAATACTTTTGGATCAGTCTTGTGACTGAGAGGGAAATGAAAGAGATAGACCAAAGGCAAACAACAATGGCGGGGACTCAGATAAAATCTGCAATATGAAAATAATGTCCCACTGATGCCAGAAGAGCCTGATGGCCTTTCAGTTAGCCTTTGCATGTCTTTCCCAGTGGGAAGGGTAATTTGAAGCCTCATTGCAGCCTCTTATTGTGACGGTAGGCAGCCATGAATCTGAGCAAACCAGAGCTCATTCAGCAATGCCCTGCACCACAATAATTTCTGTGCACATAATCCTCACTAAAGGGGTTTACCATGAAATAAGATGGTTTTCATGTTCATGTTGCTACATTTGATATAACTGCAGTGTGAGTTTGCATGGATGCTGTTTGTTTACTGTCAGATAGACGAGCCATGACAGTGTCATTACCGCCTCCTGAATCTATGCAGAGCCTGTAATCTGTAGCCCCTTCACTCACAGGGAGACAGGTGCTTGCTGAGGATTGCTGAGAAGATTGCCACCTACTGGCTTCCAGCATCATTGTCATCCACAGTGTGTGGTGCATGTCTCTATGATTTGTCCACCCCATCTTTCACACTGTTCAAAAGCTTTCATGTACTGTACGTTTAAGTCAATAAAAACTTGCGCTGACCTTGGAAAACAACCACTTGTTGATTGACAAACTAATGTTCTGGCATTCAGTAGTCTTAGAGATGAATGAGCTTCCATGTGAATCATTTGTGGTTTGACAAATGAAAGGGAGTTCCCGAGTGAATGTCTCTTTTCTCGTGTTTTATCTGTCCCTGTTAACCTCAGACCTACTTCAGGAAAGAAAACAGGAAAGCAGCAGGGTTGTTGCTGAGGCCCCCCAAAACAAACCAGAGACAACCCCTCTTGCCAAAAAGAACACTCTCTCCAAACGTGTTCCTACCTGAGCCACTTCCTGTGCTCCTGCAGTGTCTTCCTGCACCGGCTCATCTGCTGCTGGTTATTGGAGTCCAGGGTCACCTCTTCTGTGACCTGTGGTGACAGTGGATCACGTCCCTGGTGGTTCTGCAGGAAGCAGTTTGATCTTTTGATGAGGCTTTTGCCTTCACCTTCTCAGCTAAAGTGTGACAGCCTGTTGCAGATACGCTTCTGTCAAATGATCCAGTAGTATCATAAAAGAACCATGTGCAACTAAAGACATAAAACATTAACATATAAATGTATGTATTTTTCTCTACTCTACAATCATAAAAAACATAAATACCTATTAATAACTATTAAAATATAGGTTATTTTTATTGCAGCATCGATTGAAACGGACCTGCAACAGAAAAAAGTATTCAATGTATTCCATGTAGGGCAACCTATTTAACATATGGTATTCGCAAAAGACACAGTTATTCTTAAAAAATTAACTTTATGTCTGGTAATGTCTAATTCTCAGTTCCTCAGACATCCCACACACAACATCAGGCTTCCTATGATAAATATGTCTGCTGGATTTACTCGCTGTGAATATGTGTGGGTGAAGACCTGTAGTGCACTGCTAAAGCAATCGTTTTAAATCACTGAGTGGGGACTGAATAGGAATGAATTATACATCAGGCAGTGTGTGTATATGATGATTTACTGTAGGTGTATGTCGGAGTGATATTCCAATATCCAGCTGAGGGATTTAAACTGTGGGAGAGCAGAGACAACAGGCAGCTCGCTGATAGATTGGGTGTTAGGGTTACACTCCATATAGGTTTACATCGACTTAATTGTGATGAATCACTGTATTGTTGAGCCGGGTATTTCTTTTTGGAGACTTTTTGAATTTAAACCTGTGTGTGCGCGTGTGCATCTGCCTGTGCAGTCCGGTTCCCCTCTGAGTAGCTTCACAGTCCCTCCTCTGCAAGAAGATACATCACTGACCTCCTTTCCTTTGCTGTTTTCCAGATTACACCCAATAGCTTACATAAAGTGTCTCCAAGCTGCAGCGATATTACCCAGCAGCCTTAGCAAGGTTGAATTCTCCTCTCCTCCTCCTCTCTTTGTCTGTTCTTTTCACCTTACCTCACCTCGCCTCCTCCTTTTTTCATGCTGCGCTTACTGATAGATGATACTGCCAGCCTTAGGAATTACACAACACATCATAGCCATACGTACATCGCTGTGAAACATTTCGAGTGCTGTCACCAGGTTTGTTGAGAAACACCAGGATGCGGTTTCAGCGGTTGTGCACACTGGACAGATTTGTTTAGGGAGACTTTCTTTCAGTGATTAAGAATAATGTCATCTAAAATTTGGAACGATATGTTCTCACACACTGTGTCTTTTCTCTCATCACCTCGATTCAGAGCTTGATTTTGTGCAAGGAGCATGTCCCTGTGGGCTTCCACAAATGGGATTAATTGGTCTATTAGTAACAGGAAACAACATGATGTGTAATGAACACAGAGGAACAGAGGAAAGATTTAATAGGGATTGAACTATATAGCCTAGCTTGTTGTTGATATTTGCCTGTGTTGTATCCCAGTGAGTTAGACCACAGTAATGTGCATTTAGTAGGACTAATTATCACTAGTTAGGTATAATAAAGCTGACTTGGATGCTTTAGAATTGTTAAATGTGAATTATCTTGACCTGGGAGTCATCTCAGTTCATCCAAACAGTTCCAGCTGTTTATTTATAGCAAATCAACGTTTATGGGCTTACAACTGAAAAATCAGGTGTTTCCCTACAACATTCACTTTTTCATAAAATGATGCATTAAATTATGTTGTGAACTCATACGTTCTACTTTTTCCCAGTGATCAGTTTTAGGGAAATCCAGAATCCAGGCTGATCATCACTTTGCAGTTTATTCAATCAGTTTTATTCCCTCTCAATACCAGATCATAAAAATGTTTATTGCCATATTTTCTCCCCTAAAGTCAAATATTTATCTGAATGTCCTGAAATTAGATGAAATTAACTGATATAATACAATAATGACACAGATAAACTTTCATTTACTCCCTTGGAGGTTCATAAAATTACAATTGTAGTGGCTAAGATTAAAATGCAGCACATTTGATCTTTTTACTATTTTAGTAACTAAATGTTATGGTGACTTTGGTCTGTAGGTTCATCACTTCCAGGCTGAAATATTTCTGTTACTATTGGATAGATTAGTTAGTTTGGTTTATGACCAAATGCTTCAGCCGTATTTTATGTTTAATGTTAATTAGCCAATGTTATTATTCTAACATGCGTAAATTTGATGCTGAACACAGTAAGCATTATACCTGCTAAACATCAGCATGTTAGCATGATGATATTAGCATTTAGCTCAAACCGCCAATGTGTACAAATACAACCTCTTACACAGCAGTGCCTACTCCTTTTTCTTAATGAACTTCTAGATTTGAAGTGTAACTGCAAATATTTTTATTAATTTTCATATGTTCGCATCAGTGACACTAAATGTCTCATTGGTAGAGAGGAAGTTAAAAGTTGAGGCCTTCATTGAAAATTAATAGCCCAATGTTTTGCCTCAGAATAACAATGGTGGAAGAAGTACTTTAGGTAGTAAATCTACTTAGTTACTTTCCACCACTGCTAAATAGTAATAATAATTTACCATTAATTTACAATTACAGCTTGTTCATATCTGTAGAAAGTAGCATATAAGTACATGGTGGATAAATGTGGGCAAAAATGTTAGAAAGAGATGGATAATTTAACAGAGAGAGGAATGACAACATGGATGCATACCGTCCGGACTGAGTCACATCATAATTCTCATCAGGCCTGTGGTTATTATCGTGTTTTTTATTATATGTTGCAGCATGTGGTTGTTGTTTATGAACAAGTCTGGCAGAGGTAATCTGCTCAGTGTATCACCGCAGCTTCACTACACGAGGAATGGCTGCTCCTACAAAAACAACTACGACAATGAGCTTGGCAAGAGCGAAGGGACAGCTTGACTTTATTTAATGCATAACAACAACAGCACAATAGCCGCCCTATTGGCAATTGCCCTTCATCCTGCAGGGAGCTCAGGGAAGTTTCACTGGTTTACACTCAAACAGTTGCTGTAGCATTGTGTGATGTGCGTTACAATGGCATCTTGACAAGCAGCCGCTTTTAAGTAGCACTTGATGCCAACAAGAATCCAGATCATTTCTTCCCCCGCTTACCATTTGATGACTTCGGTCGTTCACTTGTTGCCATGGTTACTTTGCTTTTAAATGCTAAACCTGACCTAATGTAAGGCCTAAGTGTTGGTGATTTATAAGGACTGTTCGTGAGTGCGCGTCAGCTCCAGAAGCAGACATTACATTGTCCCCTTCAAAAGCCCAAAATAATTTTCCATTGATAAATCAGCAGATCCTTGAAAAGAAGAGCCCAACTGTCTGCTACGTGCCTGGTTGGGAAAGAACTCTACAAACCAAATATCCAGAGGCTTAGTAGTCTTTAATAGTGCAGCCCACAGACAACACGATTATCACGTGAAAGGAAAACTTCAATAGCTGCGGCCTTCACTTGCCCTGACAACAAAGGAGGAAAGAGGCCGACGGACGACGAGAGTAAATTATGTGACAATGATGTCATGGTACTACTGGTTCTGATCAAGGCCATATGTCTTATGGGGTTCCCTTGCTTTGATTTGTACCCTGCATCCTTCACAAACTAGACTGTCTGACTGAGATTGATTGGAAGTGTAGGTGACACATACAAATCACTTACAAACAATGTTCCAAACCTCAGACATATCACTAAAAACAAATTATATTAGAAACAAGCTATCACCAGAACACCACTTCAGCGCAGGGTGACGATGAATTACCACCTGGCAGTGTGATTTTATTGTCTTGTTGTGACAGATAACAAGTAAATTACCGTCTCAGCTCTGGATCCGTGAAGGGATGCATCGGGGATCTGAACATTTAACACGTTTTTGGGGTTTTGAGGTACGTTAAGACTGGCATGATTAACTCGATGGAAATTTTTGGAAGCGCACATGTGTATTCACACACACACACACACACACACACAGACACACACACACACAGGCTGTTATGGCTTTACAAGATGATAGATGAAGCTGAGGGCAGAAAGTCACATTCTTAAATGTAGTGTGGTTGGGATGGTTTCTGTGTTCCCAGACCAATAGCTCACTGACACTTATCTAATTTATAATTTGCTGCTTTATTACAAGCTTCAACTGAAGCACAAGGTCATGTGGGAGATATGGACACCCACACTGCTAGACACACGCACACACACGCAATTATATGCTACTTATGTTTGCATTTTCACTTTATTCCTCTGTCTCTGTCTCTCACTTTATTAAACTGAGTGGGAGGTTGAGTAATGAGGCTTAACGTATAATCCAGGCCTCCCTTTCTTATCTTTGCTTGTTCTCTTCTTAGTTCTCACTCTTATTTCTTATGACCACTTCTTGGAAAAGTCTGGGTTATCATCAACACTGCTCTGTTCAGTTTATACCACATTGCATTCCACACAAGTCAGATCCTCCTTATCTCCTATCAGCACGACGTTGGTTGGTCACTTTACGATGTCGGGACGTCCCAGATGGAGCTCTGCCTTCCGCTGTGTCGCTTGTGAACTCATCTACATGCGTTGATGGGAGTTTGGAGTTGCAAACTTGGAGCGTTTGCAGATTTATTGCTAGAGGATGTTAAATTTTACTTTCAAGGTCAGAGCAGTAAATGAGTTAAGTGTTGGGACATCTTGAGTTATGACAGTTTTCTCAGTTTGGTTTCCCAGAGCTGTAAAATGACCCTGTGTTTCACACAACTCGGACAGATACTAAGAAAAGAGCAATGAAACTCCATTCTGTTTCTGATCAACAACCACGTTGTCACTGATAGGAGGTTGTCTAATATCACACAGACATGGAGATACATAGAATTCAATTGCAATAATAAATTCTAATTTAATAAATTAAACAGCATAATATTATTTTCAAGCAGAGATTACGTCTGGTTTAGTAAAAAAAACAAAAACAAACTAAATTCTTCTTTTAATTCTTTGAGCACATAAATCTTGTTTTTAAGCTATTGAAATGCTTTGTTTAGTTAAATTTGGGGTTTAATAATGAAAACTATGTGTACTCATAAGTGGGTTATTCATCAAATTTAGACATGAACTTAGTTAGGAAGCGCAGCTGTTCAGCATCGCATGGGTGTTTCTTCAACGCCCGGACACTGGGGATCACAGAAGTAAAAGGTCAGAAATTACAACAGTACTTGTGTTGTCTGACTTAAAATGGAATGCAATATGATATCTGAAATTCTGATTAATATTATACGATCAAACCAGGGAGAAAGTTAAAAGAAAATCTGCTAATGCAACCTATAACTGTACTGTCATCCTACTGCAGTCAGTGCATTTCTGTGTTGTGCTTTCTGATGTGATTCTAAATCAAACCACAATATTCTCATCTGAACTGTACTGTAGTGCTGAGACAGGATTACAACAATTGACAAAGATGTGTTCAAGATGACCTTGGAAAGATTAGTACATTGCATTATTCTCTTTCGTGCTGAGTGGTCCTGTGGTGTTCCAGGAAAGACGAGCTTGTCTGGGAGCTGTTGCACTGTTGACTCAAAGCCACAGAGGCTCCCCTTTCCCCCCTCTCCGTCCCTCCTTCGATCCGTCCCTCCTCTCCTCCTGCTCTGCCTTCCAATTCTCTCCCTGCCATTTCAACCCCCCCCCCACCCGTCATGGCCTTCATGGGCTGCTTCCCATCTTCCCCTTCGTCTCGGAGCACACTCCAAATGCACCAGCCCGGGGTGAGTGGCTGCTTCTTATTCCATGTCAAGAGCGATCCCAACTGGGCCACAGCCTAATGAATCATTTCCTCCAAGATACGGTGAGAAAATCACTTTCAGAGTTTGGAGCAAGCAATCGATGCAGCGTGAAGCTCATATGCCCTCGCGTCTCTTCTCCTGTCTCTGTGGTGGAGCCAGGCCCAGTTTGTATACACGTGTGCATGCAACCGGTCGCACACGCACACAAACCAACACAAGAGTGGGCCGATGTTGTGTGCCTCTTGTTGTATTCTTTATTTTACAGGCAGCTACTTAGGCTCCATGAAGCTGCAAACTTGATTAAAATAGTTCAAGCAAAATGAACATATGGATATCAGATGTTGTGTCCTCTGCCTTATTGTGCTGTCTTTTCCTTCCTCCCACGGAAACACACTTGGGCACGTCCATAACTGTCAAAACACACTGCCACTTATCATATATAGTACTGTATGTATAGCTTCATGCAAGCTCACAGACGTTTTTTTTTAAGAGTGTTCACAAAATATCCACTTCCAACCTGACACACACATACACACATTCATACACAGCCTGCTCTCTGTCACGTACCATCTCCCTCCGGGTTTCTGGACCTCCCTGCTGCTCAAGCTGTGTGACTTGGCAGTACATACCGTTGTGCAGAAAACACAGCACCCAGGAGGTCATCAATTGTGTGTGTGTGTGTGTGTGTGTGTATATATATGTGAGAATGAGGGGGGGGGGCAGCGGTAGACATACTGTACAGTGTACAGTATGTTTTCACATGAGGCTAAGCACATTCGTGTGTGTGCAGCATGTTTGTGTTTGTGCATGTTAAGCACCATTAAACAGGTGGCTCCGTAACGCTGTGCAACCAGACCCTGATCCCCTCCTCAGAGGAAACACTCCTACAACTCCCAGGTCCCCTCTTGGATTTCTGCACTGTAATGGCATTTGTCTCGCCTTGTCCTGTCCACCCTTCATGTACGTTATTCGAACTCCCCTTTTCCTGGCTATGGCTTCCCCTTTGCCCCCTTGGGCTGTTTGGGTTGGCCACTCGCCCACATTAGTTCACATTCTGTCCCCCAGTCATCACAGTCATTTGGGAAGACTGTTTTCCTTCATGCATGTTCAGTGTTCCCCTTGAGGTTCCTCCATTTACTCCCCCATGTCTGCTTTGTACCACTCCATTAGACAGAGGTCTCTGGCAGCCAGGCAAAGGAATGAGCCAGAAAAGAACATGCCACATGGAAAGCTTTATCTGTTTCCTCCCAACACTTATCTGAGAAAGATGTCACAAGCTTGTCCAGAAAATTGGGCAAGAGTTACTGCTCCCCTTCCCACATCAGTGAGACTTAGATAAAGTCATTTTCTAAAGTTATGTTTCTGTTGTGTTATACCTCAAAGTACCCTGTAAAACACAAGCTAATGTCAGATAATCACACGCAATATTTTCATCACAAGCTATTTGACCACATCAGATGGCATGTAGCAGCTAAGAGCGTTGTCCAAGGGATTTTGAATTTCAGTCCAAATGCAAATAAAATGCCAGTGAAAACCTTGTGGGCCTTGTTGCCAGATTCTTGAAAACCATGCATATTTCTTCTGCTGGCTTACCATTCTTATATTACCAAGGTGAGGTCTTGCCAAAGTGGAATATGCCTCACAATTTTTTTCTTTTCTTTCTTTACCCTTTCAAGTAAGTTACTTCCTTGTCCCGTTCCACAACCCCTTGCCTACTCAATCAACAATTTTGGCTGCATGTATTCTTGCTTTGGCATCAAACTGTTCTTGTGTTTAGCTGTTTCTAGATCCAGCGATAAATGTCCTTGGCCTTTGTGGAATTCCATCAATCCTGCTTTGTCATTTCCGTAGTGTGAGTGTAGCATTTCCCATGAGTGTTATAGTTGGCATGCTGGGCAACAAGGTCTGCTTACACCTAATTATCATGCTGACAAATTAACACTCCTTGTGCTAAACAAATGTCTGCCTTATTTCCTATCACAGCATGAGTGGGATTTCGGGAAATTTGTTGAGCTGAGGACGGTGCTGGCTCTCCTTATTTGTCTCCTCTCTATTCCTGCGTATTTTTTTATTTATGTTTATAAAAATGTTATTTTGATTCTTCTTTTCAGCTTGTTCTTGTTCTTTCTGGTGCAATCTCTAGAAAGAAACAACTTCTCAAAACACTGCATTATCATTACCCAACTGATCAAGCTACAGTAGACATCAAATTTGAGTCCCAAATCAAGACGGCCAGTCTGCTCAGAGATTCTACCCTAACACTTCAGCGCCTTTTGGAAGTGCGAGTAGCGTCTGTGTACGGTCAGGAGGAAAGGAGCGAGTCACAGAGATGTTTTTGCTCGCTCTCCATCGCTCCCATTTAGCCGCTAATCATGTCTAAATAGGTTGAATTGACACAAGTCTAAATATTGCACTGTGAGAAAAATAAACAATCTGTGAATATACGTCCCTAGGGAATTGTGGCCCTATTTTTTAAATAATTTTAATTTGTTGTTGAGTCTACAGTTGCTATATTGTCTGTATTGTTTGTAGTTACTGTAAGTATGGTTTCACTCTTTGCAGTTGAGTTCAGTGTATTTACAATGTCAGGCGAGACCCTGAAGTAAGTGATCAGCCTGTTCTTGTTGAACTTGATCCATGTGTATTAGAGAGCATAATTTCATGAGTGTTTCATAAAAGCTAAAATGATCAAATTATATCTGTTTTTTTCAATAAGGCCACTGGATAGCGGTTAACGTCACTGTCGTGCTATTAAAACCACTGTGTGACCACACAAACTTTATGAGCAGAGACATGGTCATTCACAACTCACCACAGCCATTAGGAAAACAGATGCATTATGAGATTAAAGCTGGGGACCAAGGTTAGTAGTGATTAACATATGTAGTTCTCTTACAATATGTCGATTCAGTTGTAGGGTTTGTGTCTGCGCTTCTGCGTTAAATTCTAATGTATTTTTGCCTTTAAGAACACTGATAGATCTCAGGCGTTAATGGCCAGCTCTAGAGACAGTTACAACAGTGTGATACCATTCCCACTTACTGTAGCTGGTGTGCATTACCTGAAGCTACAGCAAATGTCATCAGGGCTCATTCAAATTTATATCAGCAAATATCTACCCTTGCAGCACCAAGGGCATTTCTTCAGTTGGCCAATCACGCTGTGAAGTGGGTGTGAATGTTGGATTGTCGGTTTTGGAAAGTTAATGGTTGGACACAGCTCCTCAAGTCCGGGGTCAGAAAAGTGTGGGGGTTTCCTTAACTATTCATCCATTGTCCATCCATCCAAGTACTTAACCAGCAGCTTTAATCGTGTTCAATAACAGACAGCAATATTGATAAAGACTTATCACTTATCAGTCATTCCTATGCTGTGCCTAAAGCACAAAATATTGACAATGATGATATAGCCGTTATATGCTGTCATGGTGAATGTTAGCAAACAGTTGCTTGTTTAAGACATTCAGCAGACAATGAGAAACAAAAGTATTTATTTAGAGTTGTGTTTCTTGCAACCCGACAGTTGTTCCACCAACTCCTGAGGGAAATATCTGGCTCATTAGCAGCTCAATGCCCCACTGTGTGTAAAATAGCTAGTTGCTAACTTTATCTGGCTGTTGTTTGGTGCTGGACAGTTAGCATGCAGTGGGTTTATCTGAGCTTTTTCACTGAAAACAGCTGCCTGCTCCTATTGGAAATGAGTTTGATGAGAATGGTGAGAGTGAAACAACAAGTACATTTTCAGCCCATAAAACCAAAACAATGAGTTTAAAGATGCTTAAAAAAATGCTTCATAGAGCTGAGGGGAACAATAGAGACGGGTAATAATTTTCTGTGGGTTTGTCACCATGAGTGATCCCTTCCACATTACACAGTCATTTGATGCTTTAGTGATATCAAAAATATTGATTAGTGCAGCTTTAATATTTAAAATCTGCCTTTCTGTTTCTCAGGCAATCCCACTCTCTGGTTGGGAAAGGATGAATTATTTATTTGAGGAAGTAATAGATCCCTGAGTTTCTTCTGTCATGTGTTGCTGAGTTTTCAAAAACCTGTCTTAGTTGTACATCACCACAGAACATTTATCCACTTTACATGGTGGAATTGGATCTGACAGAAATGCAGTGTAAAGTATACTTTTTCCTACAAAATCACCTGATCCCCCTCCATTTCTCACTCAAAAGCTTACATGCTCCATCAGGATCCGTACTACCTTTTATGACTCGTCATAAATCAGCCTGTGATGTACTGCTTGTTAAACTCTTCCCTTGCAGTATATTATGAAATGAGGAGTAGGTGTGATGTCAGTTAGAGGCCAAACCAAATGGGTGCCATGGGATGTGACTGATGGAATTCAGTTTTCTTTTTTTTGTTTTTTTTTCCCAGATTTTTTATGTTGTGGAGTGTGCAGCAGGGAATGTTTTCTCAGCTGGTCCACTCAGGAGGACACAGGCAGCCCTCCGTTTGCACTAAAATGTCCATGTGTTCGCATTGGACCTGAAATACAGATGTATCCATTACGTCAGTGAACATTTACACTTCAGTACATTCAAGTTGGTCTGCCCCAATATCGGTGACCTACCATAAGTACAAAGACAGATGCCAAATTCGCATGCTTGTCCATTGGCTGGTACCGATTTGCTTTATAGTTTGTCCTGGCTGCGTGGAAGTTGTCATGTATGTAAGTGCTTTTAGCACTCTAGCACTCTTTTTTATTAAAAACTTACTCACTGGATGTAAAAGTCTGTAAAATTTGCAGACATTAAAAAACATGATGCTGAAGTAATTATAGGTTGGAGCTGGTTGTTAAGACCATATAAAGGCCAAGGCGATGCGATTGCAGGACATCCGGATTTCTCCTTACAGCATATGTTCGGGGCCATAAAGACATTTATGTGTTGTTTTTCTTATTTTTCAACTGTGTGATGATCACATTTCCCCCAAAAAGAATATTACTAATATCTGCTAAAATTAGAAAGTCTTGTCATTATTTTGAAAAGGGGCTGCTGAGGGATTAGGGGTTTGGAACAGAGTTATAATTAGACTTGAGTTTAGTGTAAGGATTACTGTAGAGCACTTCATTGTTACGGTTAAGATTAGTGCCAGGGGTTACAGCATGAGCATGAGTCAATTGCATGTCCCCACAACCAAGTGTGTGTGTGTGTGTGTGTATGTGCGCAAATCCATCTCTATGTGTATCCTCATGCCAGTATTTGTATTCGTTCTACCCATAGCTTTGAACTGGCTGGTTTTTTAAAGTGCAATTTTGGACTGTTTCGGGCTGTTTTCAAACATGGCCAAGTCCAGATACTCTACAGCCCATGTAATTCCTAATTTCCAACCTAACAACAATAAACGCAACAAGTGGTCTGCTCCAGTGTGTACATAGTAACCTATCTCAAAGAACACACATTGCTTCTCAAACTGGCAGGCCCCTATCTACATAAATTTTCTTGGGCAAAGTCAATGTCTCCGAGAACCAGAGGGGAAAAAAAGGGGGCAAAACAGAGTGTAGCTGTTGGCTGCCGCTTCTGGCAGCTTTCTGACCGCTGTGATGCGGAGGGACTTGCGTTGCTGAGACGGGATGGGGAGGTGGGAGGGAGAGCAGGCGAGAGAGAGAGAGCAGAATGTCTTATTTTTGCTGGCAGAGGAGAGAAGAGCTACCTTGGAGGCAGTTCTCTGCAGAGGCCTATACATCTTAGTTCCTGGCAGCAGAGCCAGTGGGGGGTGGGAGTGCGCGTGGGAGGAGTAAAAGGAATAGGGAAGGGGGGCGTTTTGATGGAAGCAGCGGAGGGGTGGGGTGGGGGGGTGATGATGAGGGGCCTATGCTGCTGGGGAGTCAGCCAAAGTCCAGGACTCGCTTAATGGGTTCTCCTCTACTATGTGATCCCAGTTTGGAGAATTGGAGCAGACACCCCGACTCCTGACTCCCCTCCTCTGCCTACTGTGATGAGGCTTGGCCTGTGGAAGGTGGTCGAGGGGGTGTGTGTTGGGTTGGACTGGGGGGGTTGTGGATGCTTCTCTCACTTTTGATGTCTCCTCGTCACAGGAAAGGCACTGGCTGGCAAAACCAAAGCCACCTGAGTGCGTGCACAGCCGTCTGAGTCACTGGCTGTCATTCATACCAGAGCTCCCCCTTCCTCTGACTCATCAAATGGCACTTGTCTGATTTCAGCTATACACCTCCTGAATGAAACTGCACTTTCAACTGGATGAGGGCACATTGCATAATACAGAGCCACGGTGAAGCAGTTTTGATCATAAGCTTCCTGTCAATTGTCTCCACTCTTGGACTCCTGTCTAAATGTACTTGGGTGTAAGGTTTCTCACTGCCACCAGATGCCTTACTTTATTTTCACTATTCCTTTTCCGTTTTCTCGTTTACACTCTGCGACCACAGGAGTAATGAGAGGAAAATCATAATTAATCCTCCCTAACGTTGTTGTGATTCCCAATCAAGTCATTAATCTTCATCTAAAGAAGTCGGGGGCAGATACTTTTCAAGTGATCCTATTCTGTAAGCATCTGGGCACAGTGGGTATAATTTGCACGAACATGTAATTGTATTTGAAAGCTGAGCTGCGGGTCCATGTGAGACATCCCACAGCCACTATGGTTCAGACAGAGGTAGCTCGCTGTAGATGTGTTAACTCCTTCTTTGCCTAAACTGAATTATGTAATCACCTGGAGCTACTGCGATTTTAATTTTGTTTAATTTTGTAAACATGAAAGGTATACTTATTTCAAAAACTTTTACTGCCCACCCTCTTTTAAAGCCTTGGCTTAGGATTGTTATTGGGGTAATCAAGTTGAGCAAGCTCCACCAACTATTTCCAAGTATGGCAGGCAAAGAGGAGAGCTGCGTGCTCAGCGGCATGCACCTGAATGCCTCCCCTGCACTCTATCTGAGGGTCTGGCACAGGCACTGCTTTCTTACATAATGCTATGAGATCCCCCACCAAAGATTTCAGTGCTGTAATACTTATTTGTTGTCATCAGTCACTTTGCATGGTTTTACTCTCCAGTAAAATTGACTCTTTTCCCCTAGTATCCAGTCAAGTGTGAGTAAGAGATGATGTGCTGGTATGCAGAAAATCCCCATGTTTTTGCAAATCTAAAATACTGCCAACCCATGACTTTGACATCTCTGATTCATTTCTCTCTGGAATACTGATGCCACAGTGTAAACAGTCTGAACATGATCGGCTTCTGTGTCCTCTCGGTCTTTCCCTCTGTGGGATCGAGCTCGGCTCCTTGTTAGTGGAGGAGAAGAGGAACCACCGGCCAACTCCTCTAATGCTGGCAGGCTGAGTAAACGGTGTCTCCGGAACCTTGTTTTAGCCCCAGCATTTCCATAAGCACCCTTCATCCCTGCTGTGTTATTCTTTATGATCTGCACCTCCGCTCTAGCTCAAGCCGTCTTCCGGGACCTCTTGTTCTGTCCTGAGCCCCCCCCCCCCCCGCACCCACTCAGATGCCTGTTTAGTGCGTGGAGTCCCTCACAAGGGTCCACTGGATGTACTGTCCTGCAGACCAGCTGATAGTGTGATGAAAACTCACAGAGTCAACACCCACACATTAAACATCCTGTAGACATCTGTTTTCTAGGATTTGTTGGACGTTTGTCCAACTGAATATTACTGACGCCTGTGTGTGTCCCTAAGAAAAGGGCTGTAGATGGTCGATTAAATTATTGGACTCTGTTCGGCCCTCATGAAAGTGTTATGCTTCATTTCCACTTTCAGTTATGTGTTGCAGGAACAAATTTTTATGTAATATTTGGCCTACAGACACTCACATGATCAAAAGATTGAAAGACAGAGCAGCTTCAGGAAGGACTGAGCTAAGTATGACATAAAGAGAGACAATCTGTCAGTGGGACGCTGACCTCTCTCGCTGCATGTGAGCTGCTTGTGTCCCACTGGTGCTCCCTGTGCTGTCATGGAGCTAATGAGTGCTGAATAAAGCATACGGTACACGGTGTCTTAGCATGTCAATGTGTGCACGTGTGTCCACATGGAAGGAATTTAACTCCAGGTACTGGCAGCTGCATCATCAGCTTGTGTTATTAAAATCAGACCTTTGCAAAAGAGACTCCTAAACCAAAAAGTAACAAGAATATTCACCAGAAATTTTTAAGCGGCATTCCTATAAATGTTAAAATGTTGAGTTAAAATACACTAAAAATACACTTACTCCACATTTTCTTCTTCTTTTTTGTTCGTTTCTCAGTGAAAGTGAATCCCTTAGACAAAACACACTTAATGTAGAATATGTGAAAATGTTGTTTAGGATAACAGGAACTGAAGTGTAACATCTCACACTGTCAACAAGCCTCCATGTTCCAAGAGTAGACAGTTCCAAGTCTTAAGAGAGCAAGGTATTTTCAGTGGAGAGGTCAGCTCCAGCAAACCGTTAGTCTCTCAGTGAGTGGGGAAATTCTGACAGGCAATCAGAGCCCACTACAAAAGGAGAATGTAAAAACAACTGAAAATGAATCCCTACGAACGCAAATAGCTTATTGCTAAATTGTTTTGGTCTGGCGCACAGCGTTGCCAAGAAGAGGGCTTGAAGTGGGATGGCGTGAAAGCGAAGGATGGAGGAAGGAGAGGGGTTCTGCTGCAGTGGAGAGCTGAATTATGGGTAGCTTGTTTGACACGGGAGCATTTGATTTTTTTTTTTTTTTTTTTGTCAGGGAGATGGTAACAAGATATTTCATACCCAAATTCCTCAACTAGAATTTCAGACACAGACACAGTTATGACAGATGCAGGATCATTACTCTTTCTTCATTCACCAGTGCTCACTATGAATAATGACGATCACACAAAGACAGCTCTGCGTGACTCCTCTGTTATTTCTCTGAAACAGTGGATACGACCACATCTCAATTAGCCTTAATGTCTATGTAAATACAAATATGTTGCTGTCTCATTCTCAGGAATGATTATAAATCATTACATATTCATCGTGGATTCAGATGATTACCTCCGCTGCACAGTGCCATGGCCACTGTTTCAGACCACAGACACAGACGTTTGGACTGGCACAGACAGAGTAACTGTTTGTTGTCTGTTATACACTACATGGCCACAAGTATACGGACATTTTCTAACTTTCTTTTGTATGCTTTTGCTTTTGGGCTGAGTTCAAATTAAGGGAAATTATAGTGCTACAGCATATAATGCTCATCATCATCTTATCCTCATAGTGTCATGGGGGGGTATATCCTGGACAGGTTGCCAGTCTATAACAGGAATGACATACAATCATGTAGAGATCTATTTTAAGGGATTTCTAAAATTTCCTAAAAAAAAAAAAAATTGTGGCTAGTTTGTTAAGATCATGTTAACGGTCTGGATTCAAGTAAAAGATTCAAGAAAGAAGAAAAAGCAGCTGATATCAAATGACCTCTCAGAAAGAAAAATACCCACACTAATTTTAAAAGTCTAATGGTTTTCTTCTTCAGTTGAAACACGTTCTCCAAGCTCTCAGTGTTTACTTCATCGTTGTGATTTGCCAGTCTGATAATATGCCAGTTTGTTCGCTTGGTCTAATTTGATGATGAGCTGTGATGCGTGCTAAAGAGTATGTGTCTGGCCAACAGAACATGGTTTGACTTTGTCTGGCATGTGCCATGTTTTCCCTAACCCTAACCCCACATTACATGGTGTAAATACTATCCGCAAGTTAGCAGTGTGAATGAGCAAGAATACTGTCTTTTACCTTTCAAGCCAGATATATCAGTGTAATTACCTCTTTTAATCCCCTTGAGTAAGTACAGTGAATGTGTTGATTTCCTTTTCCCTAACATTACTCTCATTATGTTCTGCACAAATACAAATAAAAATACACCAGCCATTACATTTTAGACAGTTGAAAGTAGCACTTATCTGCAAGTCTTCTAGTTACCTTCCCTTCTCCCTCCCACTCATGCATGGGATCTCACTCTGTTGAACATTCTCATGTTACTTGAAAAAATACACAATGCAATAATCTGATTTATTTCCTCCCTGATGTGTCTGCTTCTCAGAGACCCTTCGATGTTCATCTTGAAGAGGTTCCCGTCTGGGTTACATAACAGTGGTGCCAGTGGTTCGTTATCGTCTGAGCCGACAGTGCTATCTCTGACACAGCAGAAGACTGATGGCCTCTTGAAGGTGCTGGACCTACAGGGAAGTACCAGATACTTACTGTGAAGGTCCACCAGGACTGATCTATCATTAGATAAATGAGATCATGAGCTATTTGTAGGAGACATGCTATAGTAATCTAATTTGCTTTCTAGGTTTGGCAAGTAAAGAGGGAGCTTTTGTGTTCGCTTGAGTAAAATCTTGCCAAGTCCTGTTGTTCACAATAGAAAGTAAGGAAGTACAGCTGTTTAGACAGTGAAGAATGTGAATGGTGCAAATGCGGTCTGTCAGCCGTCTTAGCCACATCACCTCGCCGCAGTGCACACAGGAAAAAGTGGAAATCCTGACACGACCTCAGCCTCAGCATGTCTCAGTGATGGTACACCGTAACTAACGGGAGAAGAGGTGCAAGCCTCTCCACCGCCCTCGCCTCCACATCCTCTCATTTCACCAAACTTTACGAACATCACGTTAGAGTGGCTCCTGCGTTGGCAGTCAGCCTTGCAGTCTTAACATAAATCAGAGGAGACAGTGTTGCTCAGTTTCCATATCAAACAAAAATTGACCAGTTAAACACGGTTAACATGAGTGACTGTGTCCGACCGTGATGTGAACTCCCATCCATGAACAAAAACCACATGCTAGCCGTGCTCTCATGCTGACCAACATGGATCACTTCCCCCTGCAATTCCTGAAAATAATTGTTTGTTATATGGAAAGAAATGCGGCAGATGGAACCACACATTGTGTTATTTTATGTCAAAGGTCCTCTCCTTGCCACTGCTCCAAAACACAATCCCAACACAGACAAAACAACAAGCTCTAGCCGCCCCACCCTATAATAATGAATTAAGTAATTGTTTATTGAAAAGGGTCACGTCACATGTCTTTATGATGTTTGCGTGAGGTTGCACTCCAGAACATGAAGTGAAGGGTCACTTATTGTCGGACTCTGTTAGTAATGTGCTAAAATACAAAGGCTATAGCAGGACACCAAACTGTAAGGTGGCACGACTTTATTATTATGTCAAGTGGAACATTATTGTTAATCCTGCTCAGTGTTTATGACATAATTCCTACAGGGGGGTTGAAAAGAGAGGAAACATTTATAAGAAATTAGACATCAAACAGACTCTGGAATATATTACACTGAATCAGAATGTTAAGTAGAGCTCTGTCCAACTATTTGGACAGATTTAATTGTTTTGTTCATTGCAGGACAGCATTGATCAGGATTATTAAAATGTCAGGCGGAAACTGTCGTTTCCTTTTTGAAGTAGAATTACCACTGTCTGAGTGTTTCTATAAACAGGATAGAGACAGATGAGAATTTATAAACCTCCAAGCAGTCATTGTTATTTGACTTGTTGGAAATGTCACCTTTGTCCTGTGGGAAAAAATTGATTTTCATAGTTATTTTACACGAGCTTTGTTTTTTCCCCACCAAAAGGCTGTTTGTTCTTGTTATTCAAAGGAAAATATTTACTGGGTTATTTGCTTCCTTTTCTTTACAATAGAATGATTAATGATCTGCTTTGATGTCTGATGCTTCAGGCAGTTTGAATAGCATGCAGAACTACACTTATATTTTTTGTTTGCAACATTTTGGATTTGGAGTGTAGCTGTGGTCAGCGTGTTGGTCTTGACGGCGGCGTTATAGGAAAGATTGGCTGAATAAGTACATGAGGCCGTTCCTAGCCAGTGCTCAGACACAATGTTCCGCTGTGTTTCAGCAGATGATGGCAGTGGACAGGGGGAAGAGATTTTCTGGAGAACTGCATTTGTCATCTTCCAAATAATTCTACCTCACTGAGTGTCATCTACCAAACAGTGACTGCAGTTTGCACGTCAAAGCTCTAGCAGAGGAGAGGGGGTTTTGGATAAGAGTGCCGAGCTGTATTTGGTGGTAGAACGTTGTGGGAGGTCACTCTGCGGCTCTGTGTACGTGCAGAATGCGAATAACCTCAGAGCTGAGAAACTGTCAGCCTGTTCACTTTTTTGTTTTCCTTTAAGGAGTAAAAATCGGCAGGTCGAGGGCTGCGGGGGTATGTGGAGCGAAGAGCAGATGACTCAGGGTGAAAGGAAGTCTTTCAGCTGGACACATTTCATGGATGTTTTGGGAAGCAGTGATGGAAACAGGGGAGTTCAGGCGGCCCATTCCTCCCTCTAGGGTCCTTGCGGTGTCAGAGCAAAGAGAGAGAGGGAGGGAGAAAGAGTCTTTAACAGTACAGAATGTCTTCAGTAACCCCGGTGAAAACAAGCTTCCTTCAGAGTTCATCCACACTCCTGCTCCTGCAGGTATGCAGGTAGACTCAGGACCATTCACCGAGGCAACACTCAAGTGGGGTAAAGGGGTGAGATAAAAGTAGGATGAGGAATGAAAATGATAAGCTGCTAACCCACACTTATACTAATATTTGTGTATCATTCTTAGAGCAAGAATAAATGTTGAACAATGGGTGGTTTTGGTTTTCCCAAAATAAAGAAAGTCAGTCAGGAAGAAGAATTTTTGGAGGGTTGTTGAGTGCATTTGTTGGAATAGATGCAAATGACCGTCACTGCAAGTCCTGTGACACCGGAGACGATATACAGAGGGTAGAAAATAATGGAAAGCCATGGTTGACGCTAATACAAACACAGGTGGGTCGTGTCTGGTTGAACGCCAGTAAGCAGCATTTGATGGCCATGAAAGATGACTGGTAATCATCGCTTTGGTATGTGAGTTTTCAAACAACTAACAGTGGTGGAAGAAATACTCAGACCTTTTACTTAAGTAAAAGAGTCATCACTTCATTATGGGTAAAAGTTCTTCATTCAAACTTAAGTAATATCAGAAAAATGTACTTAGTGTATGTGTTATTAGATTGGTAATACTAATGCATCAATGAATAAATAGCATTTTACTGTTGTAGCTGGTTGATGTGTAGCTAGATTTATCTGCTCTATATACTGTTAGGCTGTTTAATCCAGTGATTCCCAATTTAGGACTCACAGAATAAGTCTGGGGGTTCGTGAGATGATTATATATATACACATTTGTATCGCTTTTTTGGACTCTTATCCACCTTTCTTGGTAAAATATCTGTTAATTTAACCTGTTTAGGCCTTTAACTGTTATTGAACTGATATACTATCAGAAGTTAAGCGTAAATGAACTACTGCTAACTACTCAAACACATCTGAAACATGACAAGGGACCCAACCAGACTTTTTTTGTAATGAGTCACAAGCCAAAAAGATTGGGAACCAATGGTTTGATGCACTGTATTTTGTAAGCTTCTCATTTTCTCATCTGAAAAGTAACTAGAACAAAATTGTACTCAAGTACAATACTGAAATAAATGCTATTATTTATTTTTCACTGTGGCTAAAAGAGCTTCAACAGTGCCAAATCACCAGTGCTCTTTTTGCATGTTAAATCTGCAAACTGCACTAAAAACTGTGGTTTCAAAATAAAACCACTCAAGGGATGTGGTACACACATATAGAACAACGTGGGCTGTCAAATACTGTTTATTGGAATACAACCTGATGTGACCCCCCTCCCCTCTGTAACAGTGTTTGTTACGCTGATTTCGTCACCCCAAAGTTAAAGTTTTAGTTTGTTTGGCCTTCACCGTAATGCCAAAGCTGTAATGTTTTGGATCTCTACTCTTTTGAAATTCACACCTTTTATTAGATATGATGTCAGTTTAAGGGATGAATGGCTCCTCAGTGAGCGACTGAATCTGGATGTGTTTGCTCAGAAAAAAATGACACAGCAGTCAAAAGTACAGCACGGCCCAGGTTAAATATTGATGAGTGCAGCTTGCGGCTGCTTACTGTTGCCTGTACTGATGTACTGAGTCACAGCCTGCTTGTAAGGCGTGGAGAACAAGAGCATGCATGGCCCGTAACCCTCATTAATCTTTCACAACAACACTGAGACCAGACATCATGATCTATTATTATCTCTTTGACCTCTCTGGCCTCTGTGATTCTCAACACTTTAGCTAATACGTGCCACAGATTCAGTTATAAAGCAGTACAAAATGTTTATTGTACATTCAAGGCTTTAGTCATACATTAGAGTACAGACTGTATCACACAAGGTCATTATGAAAACATTATTTAGCTATACTATACAGCTTATTTTTCAGACAATGTGGTATGCCTTATGAATCTCGTACAGTGATGTATTATGTGCACTAAAGAACTAAGACAGTTAAATTAGTGGCTTTTAGACATGTTACATGTGACATGAGTTACTGAAGACAATAGTATTACGCATGATTCAGGAGTACATGGATGTAGATGACATGCACGCTGTATTTGTATTGAGCTCAAACATAAAGAAGTCCAGTACATATGAAGATAAATGAAAGTGCCAGGGCGAATAATTGTTCAGTTGAGACCACACAGCTGGTCCATAATTTCTCCCATCAGCGAAAAAAAAAAAAAGCACTTAAAGAGAAATTTATTCATCACCACCAGTTTATATTGCAATTTAGGGGAGACTCCACTAAATACCCTCATATAAATAACAATACGTACTTAAGGTTTATTATGAATTGTGGTTTTGGACAACCACTTCAAAGCTTTCTTTACATTTTTTTTTCTGTTTCTGTTACATGATGCAGTACAGATATATTTAGGTTTTCTCAGTCACTTACAGTCACAGTTTTTTTTTCACAGAGTTGAGGAGTAAAATTGCCTTTGAGTTCAGATATGACTCACATGCTTCCTAATGCCATTATCAGAATGCGTAGTTTTAAATAGATAAACTGGGAGGGATTTTGTAACTGAGTGAAACAGCTGTATTGACTTTGGTCACAATTTGAAATGTCAGCAGAAGTAAGAAAGCTTATCATTTAAATCTTTTGGGTTAATTAAAGTCTATTACATAAAAAATACTCTGTGATGCAAGGCATAAATATTTATTTTAGAACACATACCTCATATTGCATTGCTCTTCTTTAATTGGAGGACCCATGGTCAAACAGCTTTTTATTGGCCTTTAGGTAGTTCTCCCCTGAGTTTGGCAGTGATCTTGTAATCTAATGGCTTCAGTGTTAAACCATATGAGCAGTTCAAAGACAGGTCCTCACTGGGGCATTTCTCAAAGCTGCACTGGTGGAGTAGAATTGCAAAGAACAGAAATATCTCGACTTTGGCAATCTGGTCCCCAATACATCTTCTCTTCCCTGCTGAGAAGATCATAACATTGTTGGTGAGATCCTTGTCTAGGGAGCCATTTTCATCCAAGAAGCGCGAGGGCTCAAAGACGTGCGGATCCTTCCACTTCAGTGGGTCATGATTGACGGACCACTGATTGATGAAGACAACCGTGTCTTTGGGGATGTTGAGACCATCAACAGTGACGTCTGATGTTGTGGAGTGTGGGATGGTGACGGGGACGAAGCTCGTGAAGCGCATAGTCTCATAGATGAAGGCGTCCAGATATGCCAGGTTGCTTCGGTCCTCAATTGATGGCAGTCTGTCTGGGCCCACCACTTTGTCTATGAGCTCGTGTAGTTTGGTTTGGGTTTCAGGGTGTTTAGCCAGAAGGAGGACAATCCAGTGAAGCGCTGTGGAGACCGTATCCAGACCTGCTCCAATCAGATCTGACACCGTCCCCTCTGTGTGGCCTTTGGTGAGTCCGTTGTCAATGTCAGCTTTGTCAATGACGCCAATAAAGGCATCGCTCATATCCCTCGTTACCTCTGGATTAAATGTCTCTCTGTGCTCCTTTACTTTGTTCTGGATAAACCCAAAGAACTCTTTATTCAGGTCTTTGAAGTTTTTAAAGACACTGCGGACTGGATTGGGGAAAGACTGGAGCCATGGCATCACGTCTACCAAGCTGCCAGCCCCTACTGTCTGTCCAAACTGATCTACCCTCTCTAACAAGGCTCTGAACTCAACATCATCGTGTCCATAGCGTTTTCCGAAGCACAAGGCGCAAATCACGTTAGCTGCAGCTACTGTCAGCTCATGAGCGGGGTTGAAATACTGGCCCTGAGAACTGAGTTTAAGGAAAATCTCAACTAGCTCTGTGGCTTCCGCCACAATTTGCTGCTCAAAGGCTTTTTTGGTCTGACTGTTGGCAGATGAAAATGCTCTGATCGTTGATTGAGCAATTTTCCTGTGCATCTTCCACTGTTTGCTGTAATTGGTGAAAGTCATACTTTTCCCCCCTGAGACAGCCTGAAAAGAGACAAAGTTTGGTCTGCCTGCAAACTCTGTGCTGTGCTGTATCAGAGCCTGACGTATCACCCTGTCTCCATTGAGAACCACAATATCGCTGCAACCAAGCCGTATCTGGTACACATTGCCATATTTTTTGGCTAGCCTGGCGAAGGTGATGTGAGGCATCTGGCCCAGCTGCATGGCATTGCCCACCACGGGCCAGGCGAAGGGTCCCGGCAGTCTTTTCTTGAGCCTGAGGTTCCTGACCCACAGACATGCTTCCAGACAGAAGAGGAAAACAAAGGAGGCAACCAGAGCAGGCTGGACCTGTCCACTCCATTCCCTGATGATGCTGCTGCCCTTCACACCAAACTCTGTATCCACTTGAGCCATTGTGCTGTCCTGTAGTTTGTCTATCATCCACTGCAGCCAATAAAAAAGGAAGTTTTCACTTAAAATGGGAATCCAAATGGTTTCTCCTCTAACAATCTTAAATATATTAAAATACAAACACTTAATGTTTTTTTGTCTTATAATCAAACTGATAAAATAGCCATACCAAAAAAAAGGGCTCCAACAAGCAGCACTCACATGCTGTCTCACCCCTCCTTCACAGATGCTAGTGAGAAGGGCTTGATCAGGTTGAGCGGTTAGCAGTGGTGCAGCACTTCTTCAGATGACCACTTTAGAAGAATGCAGATTCAAGCCTTAACACTTCGCTTATATGTATCTCTATGGTGGGAGGGGTCAGCGACTCAGGTTTTTTATTATCTCTCCCCTCCCATTTTGACCACAGCCTGCAGACCTTAGTCCTATTCCCTCTCAGGCCTCCTTCCAGCAACGTCCCTTGTAGGATGTTGGAAAAGGAGAGCAGCTACTTAATAGGCCCTGTTGCCAAAAAATACAGATTTATAGTTTGTTGCCAAAGAATATAACAGAGATTACCATTACATTTTTAAAGATAAACAACTCTTCATGCCATCTGTGGCCTGAAAGATATTTGTCACAAAATATCTAATATAAATTTGTTAATGTTGAAAAATAATGCATTTTATCAATGTGTTGGAATGGAAGGAATTTTAAATCGGTAGCATAGATTGTAAGTAATGGACAATGAGCTGGAGTCAATTGTATTTTCCTCTGGGATTAGATGATTTTGCTGTTTGCACTTTTCCTATGGACTTTCCATGACCATTTTAAACATGATTTGCTTTCTGTTATTTACAGCCAAGCCGTTAATTATAACCATACAGGGAAAAAAGCTCTGGGATATCACGATGAAAGCTGTGGGTTTCAAGATCCAAACACTGAACAGATACAAACAGCACGATTTATTATGCTCCATAAAAATATATATACAGCGTTATTGTTGGCGTAATAGCCCTTTAAACACAGGTCACTGAGATAATGTAGCTGTTAGGTTTGTGGCTGCATCAAAATAGTTTTAAGTGGGATTCAGAACTGAGGACCCTGGCTGTAAATCTACTTATGTGGGTGCTTGTGCAACAAAAGGAAGAACTTAAAAAAGCATCAGCTTTGGTTTTAGTGATATTCAGCCAAGTCAAGTATTGCAGAGATTTTCTATTTTTGGAACAATGTGTAATGACAGACATCCAAACAATGGCGGTTCCTAATGTCACATTGTTGGCACATATCTGACAGAGCCAATAGTGGCTAAAAAATGCTTCAAGACTGACAAGCTAGTTTCATATTGTAGATGTATTGTGCACCTAGCTTCCCAGCTTTAAAGGAGTATTATAAAATTTTAGTTCAGCCTTGTTCTTAAGGCAAAACTGACAATTAAACAGGACACAGTGAGCATTAACAATTTACTTTATTCATTTCAGATATAGCTTATTTTTCCATCATATAATGCCAACACACTGATACAAAATACCCTTTTAGACAAATGCCTTAACATTCAAGGCCCACTGAGTTTTGAACTGTTGCCATGACACAGACATGGAAACACATCCCTTGGCCATTATAACATCAATTCCTGAATACAGAAGCTTAAAGAGCGTGCAGTGACATCCATGTAGCTTTGAAAACGTTACCTTGTAAACAAACATATTTTTGAGAATGCATCATGAGTGAAAAAAATTAAAATACTGCACTTGTTTTCTTTGAATTGGTGAGACTTGGGTTTGGCATGGGGTAGCTGCAGTGCTTGTACAGTAAAAGTGAACCCTGAATACATGAAGTTTCTGAAGTGTTCACGGTCCACAGCAAAGTCTCTTCTTCGTCCTTTAGACTGTGATTGATGCTCCTGGATGAAAGGCTTCTGCCGTCACAAATATGCCAGCCTTTTTCCCTCCTTTGATCAGCACTCTTGGTTTAATGTGTTCATATGCTTGGAGTACAGTAGATAGTGAAATACATTAAACTTCATTACGTTTATTGTCATACCCGAAATATGAAATAATAATAAAAAAATATTCTGTAACTGCTTTATGTGGCAAAGGTTAAATATATTCTTACATATAACATTTTGAACCATAAGTCATCAAGTGACTTGATAACATTCACAAGCATTTCATATAGTTCTATTAGTTTAAACTGACATTTAAGGGATGCAGCTAATTCATCGACATCATACATGTACATGCTCAACAGTGGATGTAAAATAAGCACAAAACTCAGAATTAAACAATTATGTACAAAATCTGATCAAGTATAGAATATTTTGTGGAACAGAAATTTAATAATTTTTGCACTGATCCCAACAGTCCACAAGCTTGAATTCTACCTGCAGCGAATGATACATCTTTGAAATCATACTCTCAGCCCTGCACCAACAATAATTCAAATATGGACCATGTTAAAGTTTCCATTAAATATCATTATTAAATATGAGAATCTTACAAAAGGATTTAGTGCAGGTATGCTGATACTCACTGTTAAATGTCATCGGTGAAAAAGAGTTTGCTGGCCTTGAGTCACAGTATTAGGACATGCTGTTCATGCTGGGGAAACTAAGCCAAGCAGCTTTCCCCTGAGCTTGGCGCTGACACAGAATCGGAGGGGCTTCAGTGTGAGCCCGTAGGAGCAGTCAAGAGTGAGGGGCTCAGAGGGGTCGCTTTCGTAGCTGCACTGGTGCAGCAGCACTGCTGTGAATAAAAACACCTCTACCTTGGCGATCTGGTTGCCAATGCAGCGTCTTTTACCTGTTGAAAAAATCATTACACTGTTGGTTGTGTCTTTATCAAGGGCCCCGTTTTCATCAAGGAACCGTGTGGGGTCAAAAATGTGGGGGTCCTTCCACTTCAGAGGGTCATGGTTGACAGACCACTGATTGATGAAGACCACCGTGTCTTTGGGGATGTTGAGACCCTCGATGGTGACGTCTGAAGTTGTGGAGTGTGGGATGGTGACGGGGACGAAGCTGGTAAAGCGCATAGTCTCGTAGATGAAGGCATCCAGATATGCCAGGTTGCTTCTGTCCTCAATTGATGGCAGTCTGTCTGGGCCCACCACTTTGTCTATGAGCTGCTGCATTTTGACTTGTATGTCTGGGTATTTGACAAGGAGCAGGACAATCCACTGCATGACGGTTGATATTGTGTCTTGACCTGCTCCGATTAGATCTGTCACTGTTGCTTCGACAAAGTCTTTGGTCAGCCCGCTGTCTCTTCCATGCTCGATCACATTGATGATGGCGTCACTCATGTCCCGGGTCACATCAGGGCTAAAGGACTCTCGGTGCTGTGCCACTTTATCTTTCACAAAGGCAAAAAACTCCTCATTGAGGTTTTTGAAGTTTTCATAGACACTGCGGACTGGGTTGGGGAAGGATTGGAGCCAGGGCATGACATCTACCAGACTACCTGCCCCTACTGTCTCTCCAAACTTGTTCAGTCTTTTTAACAAGTTCCTGAACTCCAGGTCATCATGCCCATATCGCTTCCCGAAGCAGAGAGCACACATGATATTAGCAGCAGCTACTGTAAATTCATGCGCAGGGTCAAAATAGCGTCCATCAGTGCTGTGCCGCAAAAATACCTGCACCAGTTCCATGGCCTCAGCTGTAATGTGTTGCTCAAAGGCTTTTTTGGTCTGACTGTTTGCAGAGGAAAAGGCTCTGAGGCTTGACTGGGCAATTTTCCTGTGTGCTTTCCACTGTTTGCCGTAATTAGTAAATGTCAAACTCCTGCCTCCAGAGATCATCTGGAAAGAGACAAAGTTTGGTCTGCCTGCAAACTCTGTGCTGTGCTGTATCAGAGCCTCACGTATCGCCCTGTCTCCATTGAGAACCACAATATCACTGCAGCCTAGTCGTATCTGGTACACATTGCCATATTTTTTGGCTAGCCTGGCGAAGGTGATGTGAGGCATCTGGCCCAGCTGCATGGCGTTGCCCACCACGGGCCAGGCGAAGGGTCCCGGCAGTCTTTTCTTGAGCCTGAGGTTCCTGACCCACAGACATGCTTCCAGACAGAAGAGGAAAACAAAGGAGGCAACCAGAGCAGGCTGGACCTGTCCACTCCATTCCCTGATGATGCTGCTGCCCTTCACACCAAACTCTGTGTCCAGTGCCATTGTGACAATTTTTCTGCACACTTGTTCCTCAAAAAAGAAAAAAAAAAGAAAAACTTCACTTCTGTTAGTCTGCTCAGTGGTTGTATTTTTGGAAGAGAGGAAAAAAAACTACTAAAGCTCTTGTATATCCATATCAGGTGAGAAAAATATTTCAGATATGTCAATCAAATGCCAGTGAGGTCATAATGATGAAACCCTAAAATAACAGATAAATGAAGGGAGTTAAGGTGAAGTTATTTTTGTCTTTAGTCAGTGTTTTCATCAAGATTTAAGGCTTAAGTGCCTGCTTTTTGCTCCACTCCAGCGTCTTATATGTTTTGCAGTTGGTGGGCAGGGCTCAGGATAACTTTCATACTCCTCCCATTGTGGTAGCCCTTCAGACCCCATTATATTATCTCTCTGCTGTCGGTCGCTGTTGGAGGCGCGCACTTGAGAGCGGACACCGGGGGACACCGTGAGCGTGCAGCGTGAACGACCGTCGTCCTCTCCGCAGAGAGAGAGAGAGAAAGAGAGAGAGAGAGAGAGACACTTAGAGCAACTGGTGACCGATTCCGTAGGAAACGTGTCGAGCCAATTTGTTTTACTAATTGGAGGACTGAGAGTTTGAACATTTTAAAGTGCATCTCTCTAACATGATTTATTTTGTGGCTGCAGAAGACTCAGCGGGCGCACTTTGGGTAGAAAAAGTGTTTGCATACGGTTTGTCCAACTCTAGACTGAATTTATAGGCGACTTAAATTGAAAATGTTCTCAATATACTTAAACGTAATTCAGTTTTCAGTTAGTGAACGTAACTTTTATTCGTTATTTTTATTTCGTGAATTACTCTATATTATGATCTGCCTGAAAGTTTGTTTGTACGCTTTTAGCAGTTTACTGGTTACATGCATCAACTGTCAGGAAAGTTGGAGTCATTGAATTTAAGTAGATGTAATCTGTGTGCAGTGGTCACACGCATACACACACACACACACATATATATATATATAGATATACATGCATGTTTATATATGATATACCGAATTGTCATTTTGTTGCATTTCCCTGTGAGTCTTTATCCCAACAGTTCTCCAGGTTAAACTGTAGCAGAGATTCGTTTTGTTTGTTGGTCATAAAAATGCGATTAGTGCCAAATATAAAACTGAGAAAAAGTTCAAAAGACCCTGCAGCCTTCTATTATATTATATTTGATTTATACATCTTGAACACAAAGAAACTACAATTTATTTCAAATTTCCTGCAGCAAAATTTAAAGTAGTAGTTATTTAAAGATAAAAAATTCTAAAAATATCATAACTAAAAACCTTTCTGATAAAAAAAATAAAATAAAATCACACCATGGATGTAGGCCAATAGTGTTTTCTAAAATATCACATACTTCCTGAAAACACAATGATCCCTATATTTGAATATTATAGTCATGTATTTGACTTCTTTCTTTCTTTCTTTCTTTCTTTCTTTCTTTCTTTCTTTCTTTCTTTCTTTCTTTCTTTCTTATTATTGACCGTCCCTTCTGAATGTGGCAAAACAATTTGACTGAAATCTCACACAACAAACTAACTAAGTAACTCAGTGTGGACAAGCCATGAAATATTGATACTTGAATTTGCTACAACATCTTGTTTTTTTCCCCCAACACATAAACTTTAGTTTCGCATGAGACTCCAGGTTACATCATCATCATACCACAGCAAAGTTCAGGTGTGTGCCCCCCCCCCCCCCCCCCCCCCCCCCCCCCCAGTGGTTAAACTCAAGCAACAGAAAACGCATGTTTAACTGTGGACAATCAAAATAAAATCTGAGGCCAAATCTTGTTCATATTCAACTGTTTTTTTTGCCTCAGGTAATAAATCACAAGCTGTTTTTTTGTTAGAGTTGCACAATCATGTGAGTAAGGAGTTTTGTACTTAAATCTGCAGATAGATAGATAGATAGATAGATATCCTTGGCATTCATCATCAAGAAGAAATCTTTTTGTTGATTCTATGAAACTCTCAGTTCAAAGTGATGTGATTTCCCAAGGCAAAACGTTTCCCTTCTCCGTGCGGACAGAATTTGTTTCTTGTTTTTCCCACCAACTGTGAAGTTTATTTTTGCACGGAGGTAATGACGCTAATTGAAGGTACTAAAACATTTCCGAAGTAAGGCACTAAGTCAGAGGGACAGAAGCTGCACTGCCACACAAGCACAGGCAGGCATTATTAGCAGGAGAGGAGGCTGGGGGGTGGAGGAGGAGGGGGAGTAATGGAGGAGGATGGCAAATGTTGAAACGGATATTGAACTGACTTTTTAAAAATGTGTTTTACAACAAATATTAGATGTGCACATCATGTTCCATGACAGAGAGTAAATATTAGAAGCTTGGGATCTATTTTTGACCAATTATAAAAACAAGAAATAATAATAACTAGGCAGGAGAATTTATTATTATATACATAGTTGAGTTAAAGTCATGCAGCGCACATGTCTCATTAGTCAAATAGAAAATTATCGGTATGTTTCATCATGACATGTAGCTGCTTCTGTGACAGTGGATGTTTTGCAAACCTTCAATTAAGTGATTTCGCCTGCAAAGCAAGTATCTCACTGCCAAAACAGGTGCAACACAAATGTTTTATTAAATTGTTATGCTGTCACAATCCACCCATATACTCACAAACAGTAAAGTTCTGATTTCATAAACTGATAAATAACAGGTCTAATTGGCACAGCCTGTTAAAATTTTTAAAACAAACAGAAAGGCAACAATGAGGCAGCTTACGTTAAACTACAAGTTTAGAGTGTCACGTGTCATTCTTTCACAATAAGGGTGCTTAAACAGCCTTTTACAGATATGGAGAGTTTTGCCTGAGAGCTCTTTGTCTTGAGAAATGCGGTGTGGCTGAGCACCAAGCAGCCTCCAGAATGATTCCTCGGTTAACCAGAGACATAGCAATGTCTTCAAATACACTGCCTGCACTTGGGATGACTGTTTCTGCTATCCTCTATTCCTATAGGGAGAATCCCTCCCCCCTCTCCCTTTCACCTCCACCGACACCACCATCACTACCTCCTCCTCCTTGCTTGAGTCTGCTCCTTATACACATGTGGCAACTTGCATCCCCATCACACTAATTAGAGCCAGGTTTGTGGCTGATGAAGGGGGTTGCTGGGTGGCGGATGGGGAGGGCTAGATTTAGGGCTTTTTTTTCTGAAGGGGGGGGGGGGGTTGTCGTGTGTGCATTTTGCGTGTGGCTGCTGTGTTTGCCTGTGATTACCCCTTGTAACCTAGCTGTGAAAGGTTGGCCCTGACCCTGCGTTGACTTTGGGTGAGGGGGAAGTAGTCGGGGTGGGGTGGGGCGGAGCGGGGGGTTGTGTGTGATTGTTTGTGGCTGGGGGGCGGAGGAGGGGATGGGGTCTATATACTGCTGCATGTCATGTGCTAGCGGGTGGGCGCTTGCTGTGTGGAGACAGGACCAACGGTAGACCAGGCTGCTCCGGCTCTGGAGCTAATCATTGTTTACTAGTCTCATTTCCACTTCTCAGTGAGCTACTGTCACGCACAGCACCGACAGGGAGGAAGGAAGGGGGGGGGGGGGGGGGCAGCAGCAGGGAGAGGAAAGCCAGGGGTCCAACAGGCAGTTGGGGAGCTGGTGGGACTTTGGGAAGGGAAGAGCAGAGAGAATGAAGGAATTTGAGTGAAGCTTTAGTTTCTTGGCTCTTTTGTTTTTTTCTTGAGAGAACAAAGGTGTGCCAAGACTGAAAAAGCTGCAGCCAAAAACAACCCAGACAAATCAGTAAACAAACCAACAAAAACATCCTCTGGGCCAGCGCCATCTTGGGCAGCCAGGAGGTAACCACCGGACATTGCTAGTTAGAGATGGTGATGTTTGAAATGAGAGCGTTGTCGCTTGCCAGACCACAATACGAGGAAAGAGAGACACTTGGAAAAAAATGTCAGTGTCTGACCTGATTGTTGTTTGTCTGTAAGAAGCCTGAGAAAAGACAAGCAAGGACAATTCACTCCAGTGGGGTGATATTAAATGGACTTGTGGCTGAAGCGGTATAAGTAAGCAGTTATTTCTCATACGCAAAAGCAGATCGATTTCAACCCTGCATTAGGAGTTCAGCTCTGAAATCTTCAAAGTCGTCTTTTAAAAGGAAACTACTTCATTTTGTGGAGGCCTTTTTTTAGAACCCGTAACACACAAAAAAAAAAAAAAACAGTAAGAAAGCAGCAATATCGCTTAAAGCTGCACCGATCAATATTTTTATATTAACACTGGATGAAGTGACTGTGTAACTAAAAGGTGTCGCTCATATTAATGAACCCACAGAGAGTTTTTCTCCCAACACTGCACTTCTCCTCAGCTCTACAGAGCAGTGTAGTGTCTTTCAGCTCATTGTTTTGGTTTTGTAACTTTACTGGTTTAGTTCAGTTTCACTGCTCTCACTAAACTAAGTTCTATAACCACAGCGGGGAGCTGCTTTCAGCAGAAAAGCTCTCATAAACCCACTGTAAGCGACCTGCTGAGCACCAAAAGGCAGGCACATAAAGTTAGCAACTAGCTGGTGGAGTATTTAGTTGCTAAAGAGCCAGATATTTCCCTCTGGAGTTAACAGAGACCAAAACAGAGCTATAGGAGAGTAAATAGTGGACTTCGATTCATCAGGTGGGAAGAGAGATGACTCTAAAAGCTGATGATGTTCTGAGTCTGCTGGGTGTGTAAATAGGCAACTGCTTGCTAACATCTTCTTCGTAACAACTTTATAAATTGTATGTTTACAGCTTGTTGCCAAGTGGTCAAAATGAATTAATACAGATTCATCATTGAATTTTTTTATTCAAAAGCACTGCTGTTTTACAAATGTGTTAATATAGTGATAATATAGAGGTTGAAAACTGATTATTTTTTATCCAGCATCAAAACCATCCAAGTGTAATATGTATGGGAAATGTTGCACTATGGGTAAAAATCGCACTTTTGGAAAAGGTCTAAACCCACACTGAGACCTAGTGGTCTAAATCTATGTTTGATATTGTAAGCAAAAAGAAAGAGTCTGACAAAAGAAAAAAAAAAAAAAGAAAGAAAATTCACAAAGCATTTGTACACCATGACCAGTGTGTCTGTATTGTGTTACATACATCTCACCACATACAGCACATTGAAACCCCGGCACACAAAACAAGACTAAATTATTGAGATTCAATTCTTTGCTTGTGTACTTGTCAAAACCTCCATGGTTTCACTTGTTTAAAAGCTGTTCCACAATGAAAAGAATCCAGACTGCCTTATGTAAGACAGGGTGAATTGTGGTATCACAGCAGCTCCAATGTCCTGTGTTCATTTTGATTTTGGATAAAAGAGGGGAAAAAAATCACACGATGCTAAGGAATCTGGTTATCTTTGATAGCGTTGTTGTGTTAGACCTGCTGTGCTCAAAGATGTGTCGCTGTAGGCAATATCAAACAGCCCACAAGAGAGAGGAGGCGGTGCTCTCCTGGAATGATTTAAGGTCCACGGTAAAAGCATGAAAACATGAATTCAGGCCCTTTCCAAAAGTATAAATTTTGCTTCAGCACAATATTTTCTTACACATACTGCACTTTCATGTGGCTCTGTAGTTGAACCAGGTTAGAGCTTTGATTCAACCCAGTGACCACCCACACTACACATTTTTTACACTTGTACTTAAGAACTAATCAAAAGCGAAACATTAATGGAAAAACATTCGACTTCCAGACATTTAACTTCAGAATTAAATGTTCTTGTAAAGTGGCACACAGTAGCACTTACCCTAATCAAAACTATATAAAACTAAGAGTTAGCAATAAAATGACTGAGAAAATGAAGTTGCATCACAAGAAATCTCAGCAAGGTTGATTAAGTTCTTAATCAAAGACGTTATTAGGGTGATTATTTGTTTTTTCCCACACTGCTCCTGGACTGGACACTTTCCCTCTTTACTGTGTGCAGGCTGCGTGATAGATCTTCACTTAATGTGGCACCCAGGACAGAAGCCATCTATTATGTACAGTATAGGGATATTTGTTTCTAATCCCGTAGAGTTTTTTGCGTGCAAGGGGAGCGGAGCGGGGATGAGCTTGCGTGCCACGCCGGCGTGGCGTGCGCGGAGCTCGGTCACTGAACTTCGGCTTCCCCGGGGAGCGGGGGTGGGGGCGGGCAGTGAGGAGGAGGTGTGTGTGTGTGTGTGTGTGTGTGTGTGTGTGTGTGTGTGTGTGTGTGTGTGTGTGTGTGTGTGTGTGTGTGTGTGGAGGGGGCCTGTGCTGAGAGATTAAAATGAGACGAGGGAGAAAGCACAAGTAGAAATGGCTTCCAGATGACCCCGACTCCGTGAGCTCATCAAAGACAGGCTGAGACATCGGTAGGACACAGCTTGCCTTCTGCTCTGTGAAAGAACTACAATGTCTTATTTAACACTGAGAGTGTTATATTGTAATGAAGTAGGCTGTAGGCTGATAGCATGAATAAAGACTTAAAAGATATGTTGTCAAATCACAGTCGTGAAAGGCATTACATAAATACAGTAACATATTAAACATATTGCGAGTCAATGCTAAAAGTGACAGTGCAGTACAACCAACTTTATTTTGAAATTTTTTTCGGTCACGCCACTTTTTTTTTTTTTTTTTGCTTTGAACTTTCTTTTTTTTCAGCTCAGTCATCCATGTAGCTTTGTGGCCTGTGTATCATGACTTTTTGTATTTTATGTTGTGTTCATAAAAATTTCTTTCAATTTTGGTTTTGGAAAAAATTTAGTTTGGTTCAAGACAATTTTACATGTCTAATGAAATTTTGCAGCTTTGGTTTTGGTGTCTCACTGTTCCATCGGGGAATTATTACAGTATTTCCAAGGTGCATAAATGTTATAGAGACCTCATCAATTATGGTTTTGTATCACAAATTACTATTATTTGAGAATTATTCCAGTCATTTTGACATGCGATTCAGGGTTTCAGGCCATTTTGCAGCCTTCATGTTAAAATGGACTCTAAGATTAGGCACAGGTTGCTTCTTTTTTTTAAAGGTAAGATTGCTACATCAACCATGACATGCAAGCTTTAATGTACTGTATGCCTTGTAGTCTTTACAGTGGAGACACGCGTGTCTCCTCACGTCTCTATAATGCATAAGGTTATGCAAAAAACCTCACAGTATTAGTCTTTTACTGATGAGTCATTGCAAAGTTTCTATTGTGCACCTAATCATAGTCATCATATTTAAGTGCTGGGATAATGCATCACATCATAGTATGAGATGTGGCAGACTACTGCATTTCATAAACTCACTTTCTTGCAATTAACCTTTCATACAAACTTGACAACAACATCTGTAACTTATCTCAACTGCTTCAATGAAATGATGTTATCATAAGCCACCCACAGTCGTGCTGCGAATCATTAACTGTCGGAGTTATACTTAGTTTGAATTCCTCACTGACTTCACGATACATGGATGGCTTTGTAAAGATATTTTGGGTCACTCAAAAGAAAATTGAAATGCACCTTGAAAAATAAATCACTTGCACATGGAGAAATGTCTTACACAGCTGGAAACTAGAAAGACAGCACTTGTCGGTGACGTTTTCTGAAGCTAATCCAATGAATGTGAGGAGAGTCGTCTTGAATTTCATTTTATATGTTCATTTGACAGAGACGCTGCTGTCACCGCAACAGACTTAGTGAAAAAAAGGCTTGTTTTCTTTTTAAAAACAAATGCAACGCACACAAAAAAACATTCAAATACAGAAGATAATGTTGAAGGAGACAGGGATGGACAACGCTTGATGGACTCAAACATACTTAAGTGACATTTTCTAGAAGATTTAAGATACTGTACAGCTCCCTAAGATTTTGACAACATGGACAGACAAGTTAAAATGTGTCAGGGTGACAGACCATGCTTAAGTTTGTGTACAAGATGTTCCAGGTTGCAAGGCCAAGCTTACATATTTGGAAGCTACTGAGTTTATTGTTCCATATTTTTTTAACAGTCTTTCTGGGATAATGTGCTCAAAGTGATTTTCCAGAGAACTACCTGTTTGCCTTTGCTCTGCACTCATTTTCACTTCTTTTTAGCTGTCATCAGTCATTATCCAGTGTTGTTGATGCAATTTCAAAGTATGTCACTCCACTAATGTTCATGCTCTGTAGTATTTTTGCTCTGACTTGTCTTAGATCTCTGTCTTTATCTTAGATCCTTCTGCAGTGTCACTTTGAATGAAAATGGAATATAAGGAACTGTATGTAAAGTATGTTGGTCACAGTATGCGCAGTATAAAAGTCATAAATATTTTTAATATTTTTCAACATATTTGAGACAATATAGGGCTTGTTGGATGCACAAATGTTACAGGGGGAAGTTTCTGGCATTGGTACCACTGTCTTGTCCTGTATTCATCACTGGTTCCTGCTGCACTCAGGAGGGTATTATATGGGAGTACAGCTTTAAAAAAGGGGGAAAATATTACATATTGTGTATAATTTTAGAATAAAGTATTATACATCAGGATAATATTGTACTATTAGGATAAAGGGCTTATTTTAAATATAAATGACTTATATCCATTATAAATAGAGCAAACTGTTATTGAAAGCTCCAGAGAAAGACCTGGAGTTAGGATGTTTGTGTCAACACGACTGTTCTGAGACTCTGAATTTGTCCTTAAAAAGTTGCATCCCAACAGTCAAGATAATAATATATAATTACATGTGGTTTCCCCAGTGGTATCAGATAAATGCTTATCAAAGATTTTCGTTACTGAAATTCAAAATGTTAAAGAAAGAATATTACACTATATGTTACTCTAAATAGTTTGTGTTCATGTAACACACACGGAGCTGTTCCAAATGTCTTTCTTTTCATTAGAACACAACCACATACTGGAAATTTTAGATCCTATCTGTATTGCCGTGCCATTTATTCTGTATTTATCCAAAAACATTTTAAAATGTCAAAATAGATGATGTAACTGCAGATGCATACTTGACTGTAATTTACCTCAGTGAGTATCTAACATATCTGTCAAGAAGTGCACAGAGAGGACAATTATTCCAATTTCTGCACAAATGCGTGCAAGTCTTTTTCAGCGTTCAATCCTCTGCTCAGATTACATAGTATAGAGTTTGTATCATTGTGAGTCAAATCATTGCTCTCCTGAGCCCTGTTGAGTGAGAGTGAGCATTACTCTTTATTCTCTTGACAACTAAGAAAGATGAGAGGTTTTCATGTAAAATGTCTGTGTGTTTACTAGAACTTTTCCCTCTTTTTTAAACTTGGAGCATCTTGTCTCTTGATACCTCACAATCCACATCTTCTGTAGAGCATCTGCTCAGTTTGCTGTGATATGACATGAGGGTTTTTTTTTCTTTGGATATGACACAGAATGTTCCTTTTTCCTCTCTATACTTTTTACTGAATCACATATTTATGAGCTGTTTTGCCTCCGTCTTTCTTTGAGACAGACCATCCCAGGCTGGGACCCCTGCAGGTGGGGAAGCTGAGCTGGTGTGATCGGGGCTGAAGGGGCCAGTGGCTCAGCCACAGGCGCACTGAACATTACGTGCAGTATGGATACTACCAGCGGGTTGCTCTTCTCATTGTGTAATTGGGCGGATAATGTTCCGTGATTCCCTCTCTTTTGCACTTCCATATGTTCTGCTTGAGCAGCTCGGTGCATTTTAGTATCCTGAAAATGAAGCCGGGTCAGCGAGCGGTCGGGTTACCCCCCCCTTCGCTGCTCCAATTCTGCAGATGAGCCGATGGCATCGCCACAGCAGTGGAACAGGGACCTCAGAGGGCAGAGTTCACCCTCGCTGTAGTCTCACTGGCACACAAACATCATTGCAATTTTAGGGCAGAAAAATTGACTTTCTTTGTGATGCAGTTCGTCCGTATTGTAAAATTATTGGCAGACTGGAAAGAAGAAGAAGATATATTAAGAATTAAAAAAATCTTTGTGAGAAAAAAAAAACAAACAAAATAAAATATACAAAAGGACAAACACTTAAAATCTGTTCATTACTCTACTGAATTGGAGCAAGCAGATCAGTTGTAGAGGAAAGTGTGAAAAAAGTGTGTGTGGGTGGATTTATATTGGGCTTGTGTACCACACGCTCCATTTACACACCACAGTGCTGTGTATCTGGGATTGTAAATTGTGAAGCAATTACTGTGGAGCAGAATCTTTAGTGAGACCAGGGAAGTCATTTAAATTACTTTAAATCACGACTACTGCCAGTTTTCACAAATTTTTCTACATTGTGATGATACTTTTATAAATAAATAATGAATGTACAGTTTAGGCCATCGTCTTGCAGCCCCTTTTGCTACTCTGACATTGCAATTGTCGTAAATCTTGAAAATCTTTGTGTAACTCATCTGCTTCTATTTATCTACGCTCCCTTATTTGTGATTATTGTAGATTCACAGAGGGAAACTGTTCTGTCTTTTCATAAAATTTGCGACGGTTGTCAACCCAGTTATCACAGTCCTCACTTACTGCGGACACTGAACCTCTCACGTGAAGTGCAGACAATTCAATCCTCTCCTCGCTGCTGCTGCTTTACGAGCAGAGATCTCTAGAACAAGCTGCAGAAGTGTTTATACTTAACGTCTGCGAGCGCACAAGGAGTGATTGCACTGCTTAGAGCAAGCTGACGTGAAATAACAGCGTGATCCTCGGTAGATGACACAACTCCAGCAAACCTCTTGCCCTCTGCCGCTCTTCAAAAGTGAGAGTTGTCATTATTTGGCTTTGGGTGACAGATGGCCGTGACCGCCTCACATTTCTCAAGTGTCGGGCCTTCTCTGCGTCACAGAGCATGTCTGTGCTGCAGAAAGGGAACTGCGTTGTGTTAGTTTTCAAACGGTGGATTTTACGAATTTGCTCGACCCTTTATTCTGTTGTTGTTTGGCGCAGATGATGGTTCCCAATTTAAAACAACATCCTCTGATTTAAAAAGTGAAAAAATTCAATCTCAGATATTTTGGATTTTTCGCCTTCTTTTTCTGGCGTTGCTGTTGGGTACTAGTTTGTTCACTCCTGCATTACAGCTGTACTACACTCTCTTGAATGAATTACAAAAGCAATCAAGAAGCAAACTTTATTTGAGTTGATATCTTTGAGTTGATATCTGACATAGATGAATTAGATGATTCTATACAGACATGCTTTACGCCATTCAGGCTGGCTCTTGCAGAGAGATGAGGACTGACATCTGACTACTCAAGTTTTGGAGTGAATAAAACTTAAAAGTCAAGGATTCAAAAGACAATGCCAAGAACTCTATTTACTGACTAAATGCAATTCCTGTAGCACATGTATCCTGTAGCATCATTTCATACAAATAGCCACTCAGTTTCCAGGATTTATTTCACTCTGGCGCGTTGACCAGTCACAGCTGCACCGGAGTCCACCTCACCCTCTCCGTCAGACCGCAGCGCACCCTGCGGCCCGGCCCATATGGGAAATAACTTGGAACCGTTGACCTGTTCAGCTCTTTGGCTGAAACAAGCTGTACAAGCATGCATACTTATCTATATATACTGATGCAATGCAAGCAGACATAAGGGTGCTTTCGAGCAGTCATCCATATGGACACATGGTGTTTGTGTAAAAAGGTCCGCCAGCATGATCGAAGCGCTTATATCATCGGATTTTTCTCTTTAATGTACAGTCAGCCTGAGAGTCTCAGGAGTCTGTCATGCTGGAGAGAAAATACATTTACAGTGATTGTATCTCGGCCATCTCCTCTGTTTAAGTATGGGACAAGTTTAAATGCTAGACTCAGTGGATTATGTCTATATAAGGCGTGTTCCTTTTAGTGCTACAGTCATTTATAGGGGAATGTAAACACATAGCTGTTAGCAGACTAATGCCATTAGCAGTCCTATTGTTCGAGGCGAGAAAGTATAAACTGACACGGGTGAAGGTTGAAGGTGATCATTTAGTGTGATGCGGTCGTCCTGAGAAAGTGAAACACCACATATCGTGCATGTTTTACACCTTTCTCATCCTTTCATCTGTAGCCTCCACATAGATACGCTCGTATTTTACTTGTTCTACCTCTTACTTGGGTGGAGTGGAAGGAGGCAGTAGTAAATTACCAGTAAAGTGAGTGAAGAAGTCCTGTTCCCCTGAAGAGTTTGTCAGATTCCTGTTAATTTGCAGAACAGACCCTGAAGAAGTTCAGTCAGTGGGGAACACTGGAGTCTGTTTTTATGGGTTTTTTTTTTCTTTCAAACAAGCCCTGCAGGCAT